>NC_056749.1:329905590-330205590 GCF_019279795.1 Protopterus annectens | reverse complement strand
TGTACACAGACAACCCTATCCTCCTACCACCCAACACTACAACCCGTGAGAGATGCACTTATCTAGCCAAACAGGAAGTAAAGCTCTCTCTCCAACCAAGACTGAACTTGACAGTCAAGAGGAGAAGGTAAACACTTGCATCACACCACACTCATCACATAGTCCCACTAAACCTGCACAACCAAAATCCACACATATAAACACAAAAACATACGGAGGCTCTCCAAAGCAGAAATGCAAGCAACCTCCACCCCCAACACAACCCAAATAACACACAGCCCACAGACTCAGTGTGCCACTCAACAACAGCCCATAAGGCAAAACAACGTACCCAATACACTAGTCATAGGTGACTCTATAGTCAGGCACACTGATGTCCCACTCACCAGGCTAAACAAGGTTACTGTCAGCTGCCTGTTGGGTGCCAGGATCCGCCACATAACCCATGTACTCAGGTCACACCACAACAAGTACAAATATGACTCTGTCATTGCCCATGTTGGTGTGAATGACCTAAGACGTACCTCCCTGGACTACATGAAAAGAGACATGGAAGAGGTCTCCGATCTTGTAGCCCAGGCAAGTATGGCCCTAGCCCTGAATAGCATTCTGCCATCACACAGAATGATACCTCAGTACAAGGACAAAATGATTGACTTCAGCAATTGGCTAAGCTTCTGGTGTCATTCTAAGGGGATCCAGTATCTGTCTGCCTGTTATAAAGCTTTTTTAATGTTTCACTGCATTTATGTACTGTTTTATACTGTTTTAACTTTATTTTTCATTGCTAGATACTGTTTCATTACTCTAATTGCATGTTTACTGAATTACTTAACTGTAAATTGCTTTTTCATATTGAGAGTTGTATTTTTTGTTTGTGAGTGATCTATCCAAGCTTTTCAGTGCATTTTTGATTTTTTGAGGATTCTGTGTTCTAGTCTGGTCTGTTTGCAGTTAAAAGCATTCTCTAGCGTCTGCTTGCTCCTTGATATGTTTAAAACTTTCATTTAGTGGCTACAGCTAGGAGTTGTAATAGTTCATTAATTGGCTACAGCTAGGAGCTGTAATAGTTTCCCACCCACCCTCTTTAGTGTTGTGGTGTTCTTATACTTGGTGGCTTTGCAGTTGCCCACCCATACTGTATATTTGATCAGTGACACTCCTCCCAGTCTAGTGTCATTAGTTCATTCAATCTAATAGAAAATATTTGTGAACGCCAACCCACTCAGATTCTTAACCTTGAATGAACTTCTGTTCCAGCTTTCTCCATTTCCGCTTTACTGAAAAGAAAAATCTAAGCTTGTTTCCCTCCTTTCCTGTAACAAGTCTATTGCAGATACAGATTTGCTGTATCCAGGACTGTTTGTAAGCTCCTGAGCCCCCCCACCCCACACTGCTTAACTAGGATTAAACGATTCCTGGCACCATAAAGTCTGCTCTTCAAATTTTCCCTTGCAACTAGCCAGCTTTTTAGTTTTAGCACTCAAATCTGTTTCTTTGAGCGCAGCACTTGTTCAGAACTTATTGTAATCATTAAATAAGCTAAGAATTACTACAGCACTCAACTTTCCTCACTTGTCCAGAGGAAAAGCTTTTTTAGTACTTAATAAATAAGCACCTATCCAGGCATGTCTAAAGGTCAGCTCCCAGTGCTTTCTCCTGTCTACCTGATGAATCTGGGCATCTTGGGGCAATGCAGCAATTGCCTCATGTACACATACAACCCCCTCCTCCTACCACCCAACATTAAGACCTGTGAGTGATGCACTTATATAGCCAAACTGGAAGCAAATCTCTCTTCACCGAAAACTGGACTAGACAGTCAAGCGGAGACACTTGCACCACATCACACTCATCACATAGTCCTTCAAAACCTACACCACCAAAACACACACACAGAAGCACAAAACACATGCCTACATTCATGGAGGCTCTCAATAAAAATCTGCCCACACAACCGAGACCTCCAAAGCAGAAATGCAAGCAACCTCCACCCCCCAACACAAACCAAATGACACGTAGCCCACATACTCAGTGTGTCACTCAACTACAGCTCATAAGGCATAATGTACCCAACACTCTAGTCATAGGTGACTCTATAGTCAGACACACTGATTTTCCACTCACCAGGCTAAACAAGGAAGAGGTTACTGTCAGCTGCCTGTCGGGTGCCAGGATCTGCCACATAACGCACGCATTCAGGTCACTCCACAACAAGTACAAATTTGACTATCATTGTCCATGTTGGCATGAATGACCTGAGATGTACCTCCCTGGACTACATGAAAAGAGACATGGAGGAGCTCTCCGATCTTGTAGCCCAGGCAGGTATGACCCTAGCCATGAGTAGCATACTGCCATCACCCAGAATGATACCACAGTACAAGGACAAAATGATTGACTTTAACAATTGGCTAAGCTTCTGGTGTCATTCTAAGGGAATCCAGTATCTATCTGCCTGGGATGACATGACAGACAAACCACGATGTTTTGCCAGAGATGGCCTGCAACTGTCACCCTTGGGACTCCGGATACTGGCAAAGGCTCTTGCCACCCCTATACTGCCTTTTTTAGGCAAGGTTCAAATGACAAGTTCACCACTGTAACAGGTACAAGCAAGCAAAATCTGAGGGTAATGCTACTCAATGCTAGAAGTCTAAACCTCAAAATGCACTCAGCACTCCTTAAAATGGAGAACATCGACATCTGTGCAGTGACAGAGACCTGGTTCGAAGCACCAGAGAGCACCCCTGCATTATCAGGTTATAATTCATAACACACCTTTCAGCCACCTAACCCGGACTGAGACACTAAAGGTGGAGGAGTGTCCATATTCATTAAGGATATCCACACCTCCAAGCTAGTTGCTCAGCATAATGCATCTCAGATTTTCCAAGTTCAGTTAACTCCAGGCAAGACCGCAATCCAGATTATAGCTTGCTACAGACCGCCCACCATGCCCCAGGATTCCTACTCCTCTTTTCTTAATACACTGGAAAATATTAGGGTACAACCCACACCCTAATAATGGGTGATTTCAACTACCCCAACATTAAATGGGGAAACTACTCATGTACCACCACTTTTGCTCAACGTTTTCTGGAATTCATCAGTTCCAACGCCTTGGATCAACTTATCCACATGCCCACCAGGGGCAGCAATATCCTAGACCTAGTCATCACCAACATGGGCGACCGGTGTTCCACACCAGAGGTCAATTCCTTGTTGGTCAGCTCTGACCACAAGTTAATCACTATAGAAATCCACATCCCGCTCCCACCCCCCATTAGGAAAACAACTGTAAAAAAATTCTCCAAAGCCAACTTCATGCTTCTGAACATGTACAGAAGTGGCAAACGTCACGACACCCATGCAGATGGACAACAGAGGTACAACTGCTGAATACTACTGCTGAATACTACACAAATGCACTTTATAAGAACTTACACTAGTGCATGGAGCATGCTATCCCTAACAGAACCAAGATGCTATCCTCCAAAAAAGGAAGCCAATCTGGTGGTCTTCTGCCATAAACAAACTCTACAACAGAAGAAAGAAACTGTTGCAAAAGAGTAAAATCCCATGATTGGAGGAACTCCCTGATCAGTCTCAGTAAGAAGCTGAGAACCTTCATAAAATCCTCCAAAGCTAGTTATGAAAACTAAATCGCCACTGATTCTAAAGACAATCACAAAGCATTATATAGCTATGCCAAGAATCTCAATGGCAACACTCAGATCTGCTCTAAGATACAGCACAGTGGCACTAAATATACAGAACCAATTGATATTGCCAACATCATGGCAGATAGGTTCAGTGCTAACGTTACTCCCCTCTCACCCCTTAAGGGGCCTATCTCTATACCAGAAGAATGCAAAGTTCCTGTAATCAAGGCTGCACAGGTAAAAAACCTCACTCTCCAAAGCCAAGAACACAGCACCCATGGGACCTGACAACATCCCAGGCTGCCTTCTACATGAACTACAGAATGAACTGGCACCCCACCTATGTACCATGTTCAGTTATAGCCTCACCTCAGGCTTTATGCCAATTGAATGGTGCACTGCCATGGTTATCCCACTCCACAAAGTGGGAGCCATGACAGACCCTGGGAACTACTGCCCCATTAGCCTGACGAGCCTGGTCTGCAAAGCCATGGAATGTATCATCATGGAACTCATAAACAAAGACACTGGAGATTTCCAAACTCTGGACCCCACACAGTTCGGGTTTGTAAAAAGTAGATCATGTCTCCTAAACCTGATAGACTTCAAGAAGAAGTCACCAAAGCCATAGATGAGGGTAAGGTGGGTCACACAGCCTATCTAAATCTCACCAAGGCATTGGAAACCATCCCGCATTCTGGACTTATAGATAAACTCACTAAACTAAGTATAAATCCCTATGTCACAAGATGGGTTGCCAACTGTCTTACTGACACAACCCACACTGTGAAAGTAGCAGACTCCAAATCAGACTTCAGACCAGTGACATATGGAGTACCACAGGGTTCAGTCCTGGGTCCTCTCCTGTTTGGTATCTACTTCTCTGAAGTACAGGCTAACACAGAAGGTCTTTGGCTAACTAAGTTTGCAGATGACTGCAAACTAGGAGCCATAATCGAAACTCCTAACGATGTGGACATCCTACAAAAGGGCCTCACTGAGACAGATGCCTGGTGTCAAAGCCATGGCCTCAAGCTCAATGCCAAAAAGTGCATTGTCATCCCCTTTGGTAAAACATCTGTAGCCATGAACTACCACACAGGTGGTAGTCTACTTAACACTGAAAGTGTGATAAGAGACATTGGGACACAGGTGGACAGTTGTCTCTCCTTTGATAATCACATTGCCACAGTGGTCAGGAAATCCTTCTACGTGGCACACCTAATCACAAAAGGTTTCTCATCCAGAAAAAGAGAGGTCATTGTTCCCCTCTACTCATCACTCATTAGACCCATTATAGAGTGCAACGTCCCTTTTGGTATTCACCTCACAAGACATATACAACAACTGTAAAGGCCACAGAAATACCTCACAAAGAGGATTACTGGCCTCAAACAGATGCCCTACACAGACGATCTCAAAAACCTCAAGCTTTACTCCATCGCATATTGCCTACTCAGAGGGAATCTCTGCCTAACATACAAAGCTATGTCAAACCCAGAGCTGTTGGACATGCTCCATTTAAAGAAATCCGAATTCCTCCGAGCTACACACTCTAGGGAGCTAAACCTTGTCACCACAATAAACAGGACATGCTGGAGGGATAGATTCCTGTCCCAGAGACTTCCCATACTCTGGACCAGACTACCTAGCTATGTCAACAGAGCTTCTCATTAGCACTCTTCAAGAAAAATCTTGATGATTGGATGGGTAATAGGAAATTCACTGCAGGAATCACTTCTGTGGCTCTGCTTGACAGGGGCACAGGAAAATAATTTTCTTGGGTGGCAAAAGCCATGGTACCTTTTTGGCTAGGCTTGTATAAGCCCTAGGGCCACTAGTCTAGTACCTACCTATGAACCTGAGACGACATGGTCAACAGACCACGATGCTTTGCCATAGATATCCTGCACCTGTCACCCCTGGGATTCCAGATACTGGCTAAGGCTCTTGCTGCCCCTATAGTGCCTTTTTTAGGCAAGGGTCAAATAAAAAATTCACCACCGTAACAGGAACAGACAAACAAAAACTGAGAGTAATGCTAGTCAATGCTAGAAGTCTAAATCTCAAAATGCACTCCCTCGAGGCACTCCTTAAAATAGATAACATCGATATCTGTGCAGTGACTGAGACCTGGTTCATGGCTCCAAAGAGCACCCCTGCATTACCAGGCTACAACTCATACCACACTCTTCGGCCATCTAACCTGGACCAGAACACCAAAGGCAGAGGTGTGTCCATATTCATTAAGGGTATCCACACCTCCAGGCTAGTTGCTCAGCATAATGCAGCCGAGGTTATCCAAGTGCAACTAACTCCGGCCAAATCTGCAATCCAAATTGTAGCTTGCTACAGATCCCCGACCATGCCCTAGGAGTCCCACTTCCCTTTCCTTGATATACTGGAAAACATTAGGGTTCAACCAAACACGCTAATAATGGGTGATTTCAACTACCCCACTGTTAACTGGGAAAACGATTCATGTATCAACTCCTTCGGTCAATGCTTTCTGGAATTCATAAATTCCAGTGCCTTGGATCAACTTATCCACACCCCCATCAGGGGCAACAATATCCTAGATCTAGTCATTACCAGCATGAGTGACTGGTGTTCCACACCTGAAGTCAACTCCTCATTGGTCAGATCCGACCATAAGCTAATCACCCTAGATATCCACATCCCGCCCCCACCCCCCATTAAGGAAACCATGGTAAAAAGTTTCTCCAAAGCCAACTTCATGCTTCTTAAGACAGAAGTGGTGAACTTCATGACACCCATGCAGATGGAAAATACAGCTACGACTGCTGAATCCTACACAAATGCACTCTATATGCACTTACACGAGTGCATGCATTATGCTATAACAAACAGAGCCAAGACACTATCCTCCAAAAAAAGAAACCAATTTGGTGGTCCATGCCATAAACAAACTGTACAACAGAAGGAAGAAACTGTTGCAAAAGAGAGTAAAATCCCATGAGTGGAGGAGCTCCCTGGTCAGCATCAGTAAGAAGCTGAGATCCCTTAAAAGATCCTCCAAAGCTAGCTACAAAAACAAAATAGACACTGATTCTAGGGACAACCACAAAGCATTCTATAGCTATGTCAAAAATCTCAATGGCAACACCCAGATCTGCTCTGAGTTACAGCACAACGGAATGAAATTACAGAACCAACTGATATTGCCAACATTCTGGCAGATAGGTTCAGTGCTCACCCCCTAAAGGGCCCATAACTATACAGGAAGAATGCAGAGTCACTGTAATCACAACTTTGCAGGTCACTGTACTCTCTATAGCCAAAAACACATCATCCATGGGATTGGACAACATCCCAGGCTGCATTTTACACGAACTTCAGAAGGAACTGGCTCCCCACCTAAGCAATATGTTCAACCATAGCCTCATGTCAGGCTTTGTGCCCACTGAATGGCACACAGCAAAAGTTATCCCACTCCACAAAGGGGGAGCCACCACAGATCCCGGGAACTATTGCCCTATTAGCCTGAAGAGCCTGTTCTGTAAGGCCATGGAACGTATCATCATGGAACTCATAAGCAAAGATATTGGTAGCCTCCAAACTCTGGACCCCACCCAGTTCATGTTTGTGAAAGGCAGATCATGCCTCCTGAAGCTGATCGACTTCTTTGAGGCAGTCATCAAAGCCGTAGACAAGGGTAAGGTGGTTCACACAGCCTATCTTGACCTCGTTAAGGCTTTTGACACCATCCGCCATTCTGCAATTATAGCTAAACTCACTAAACTAGGTATAAATCTCTACATCACAAGATGGGTTGCCAACTGGCTCACTGACAGAACCCACACTGTAAAATTTGCAAACTCCAAATCTGCAAACTCCATCAAACCAGTTACAAGTTGAGTACCACAGGGTTCAGTCCTGGGACCTCTCCTGTTTGGTATGTAGCTCTCTGAAGTACAGGCTTACACAGAAGGCCTGTGGTCAATGAAGTTCGCAGATGACTGCAAACTAGGAGCCATAGTCGAGTCCCCAAATGATGTGGACATCCTACAGAAGGGCCTCACTGAGACAGATGCCTGGTGTCAGAGCCATGCCCTCAAGCTCAATGCAAAAAAGTGCATTGTCATCCCTTTTGGTAAAAACTCTGTACCCATGAACTACCACATAGGCGGCAGTCTACCTAATGCCAAATGTGTGATAAGAGACCTGGAGACCCAGGTGGACAATAGTCACTCCTTTGATAATCACATTGCTACAGTAGTCAGGAAATCATTCTACGTGGCACACCTTATCACAAAAGAGTTCTCATCCAGGAAAATAGAGATCATTGTTCCCCTCTACTCGACACTCATTAGACCCATGAGTGCAACACCCCTTTTGGAATGTACCTCACAAGACATCTGCAGCAGCTGGAAAGGCCACAGAAGTACCTCAAAAAGAGGATTACTGGCCTCAAACAGATGCCCTACACTGACCGTTTCAAAAAACTCAGGCTTTACTCTGTAGCATATCACCTACTCCGAGGTGATCTCTGCCTAACATATAAAGCTATGTCAAACCCAGAGCTGTTGGACATGCTACACCTAAAGAAATCCCACTTCCTCCGAGCTACACATTCTAGGGACCTAAACCTTGTCACCACAATAAACAGGACATGCTGGAGGGATAGATTCCTGTCCCAGAGACTTCCCATACTCTGGAACAAGCTATCCATCTATGTCAAGCAAAGTTCCTCATTAGCACTCTTCAAGAAAAATCTTGATGAGTTGATGGGAAATAGGAAACACACCCCAGAGATCACTTCTGTGGCTCTGCTCGACAAGGGCACAGGAAAATAACTTTCTTGGGTGGCATAAGCCAGGGAATCTTGTTGGTTAGGCTTACTTAGACCCTTGGGCCGATAGCTTAGTACCTACCTATGAACTTATGAACCTTAATTATTTTTTAAATATCATCGTTCGTCTGTGTTAAAAGTCTAGAATGAGAATAACAATGGAGATAAAGAACATTATATAATGGGTGTGGTTGGCAGAGGGAGTGCCCTTTTCTAAAAAACATTTGCTTTAGTCTGCAGATGATGTGATTTATGAAATTATATTACTTGTCAACTACATGGGATTTTATTTATTTATTTACTTAAGGGAAGAATTCCATGCTATGTGGTCAAGGAAATATATTTAAGTATGAGAAGGGAAGCATTGTTCATGTGTTGAGTTTGAACATGCATGAGTGTGTATACTTATATAAACATATACACACAAACATACTATCAAGCATCTGGTCTTCCACTAACCAGATGTAAAAATCACAGTTAAAATGTCTGATAAGCACCGAGCTGTAATCACAACAAAATGCACAGCAAGAGTGTAGAAAATACTACAAATAATTGTTTTTACATATACACACACCTGTACACTGCACCGCCTTACTTATGTCTAGTAACAATAACTCTCACCCTACCCTTAACCTTCACTTCAACCTTACACACTGCATAAAAATCACCCTTTCCCTAACAGTAACGCTGCTCCACTGCCTCTATGGGGGTGAAACATGCCCACTAAGACCCTTATAATGTCCCTGTCCACTTTAAACCTATCAAGGATTTCCTGATTATCACAGTTATAATGTGTAATCCTTTGTCTATATTTCTGCTTCTTGGTGGATAAATGCTGTTGGGCACAAGCAGTTTTGGCCTGACCAAGACCAGCAACTCTGACCTACAAATAGCAAAGCTCACCACAACAGATTTCATTTTCACCAACTGCAACTCTGATATTTTGGCAAGTCTTCACTTTTTATACTACATCTGCAACAACCATGTAGGAAAGCAGGAAAAAACTAACAATGAATTGCAATTGCCATAAAACAGCCTTAATTAGCATAAGAACATTTACTTCACTTCTTATTACAATCTCATTATTTGCTCATTCACATACCTACATTTAGGGACACTATGAATCGAGCCATAGCTGCATCAGTCTGTTTTTGCCCCCGAAATCTCTAATGTATCTGCACTACTACTAATACTACTACTACTGTCTTTTGGCTTTTCCCGGTTAGGGGTCGCTACAGCGGAACTCCGGTCCGCTAATGATTGACAGTAGATTTTTACGTGCTGGCTTACCGGGCCTAATGCACAACCTTTAACGAAGGAATGCCCATTCATGCATGTCGACACACAGAAGACGCTCTAACTGAGAATCGAACATGCAACGTCTAACTGTGAGGCGACAACGCTACCGCAGCACCAGTATGAATGCTGCCCCTAGGAATGACATTTAATAAAACTCATATACTGAGAGTATATTTTGCTCCATATTGCAAACAATTTTTTTAGTATTACCCCAGGAGGCAGTTATTACATTATTAAGATGCACAACAATCTTGATTGTCTCAAATAATACATATATTTTGGCATCTACAACATGAAAAATGTATAAATGTGCAAGAGTTTTTTTATGAACTTCAAAGGTAGCAAAGCAGCTATCTTGTTTTGGAAGTTAAAATTTGGTACAATAAGTCCATCTTATTACCAGGAGTAATAGATCACCAGTGAGAACATGTAGGCATCCATCAGAGCGATCACTCCAGAAATGTTTGATATATTCTTTCATCTACTGAAATATTTAGGTAGAAGAGTACAATGAAGCTGAGAATGAGAAAGTAATAACACAAAAAGGACAATAGGATGAAATATTCAGGTAGGGGGATACAATGAAGCTGGGAATGAGAATGAAATAACACAAAAAGGACAATGGATAAATAATTCCATTCTAATACTTTGCCTATCCTGTATTATTAAAGATTTGTGAGTATATAAGACAATTTTATAATAGTACATTTCTAAACCTTTCCAATTCACATTGACACCTAATGAAATTGTTCATAGCTGGCTGTTTTGAAACAGTTTTGTCAAAGGCACATTTATCACTTCATTATAGTTACAGTGGAAGAAATGTTCGTCTTCTTTGAGCCATTTAACTATCAATGCATGCAGTGGGCTTAGTTATGCAACAGAGCATCAGCAAACTATATAAATGGAATTATGTTTTCAATGAGTAGTGCACTTCATTTATGCATATTCCCTATTTTTATGACATGCTTTTTTCTAACTTGATGCAGAAAGTAAAACTTTAAAAGCTGCAGCAAGTTATTCACACAGACACAACATACCTCTCAACCAGTTAGCACAAGAAATCTAGAAAAAACAAAATAATGTCAAAGTCCCAAAAACTGGGACATATTTTAAATAATGCACTTATAAATTTAGAAAGTTTCTAGAATAAAAGGTATTGAGTAAGCATGCATTTTCAGAAGGATATGACATTTGAAATTCAAATGTCTGTCATTATTTACTGACTTGTAAGTTGCCAGCAAACCACAAAGACCCAAAAATATAAGCAAAAAATAAGGACATTCTGCAAAAATCTGGACAGTTGTAAGGTATGAACATGTACACATACATAAACATAGACAGTAGTTACATTGTACTTTTTGTCATCTCATGTGTGAACCATAACTAGCTTAACATATGGGCAAACATATCCATAGTTTTGATAGGCAAGAAAAAACATTAATTTATCACTTTTATACTATTATAGTAAATGGTAACAGTGGTTCATTGCTGTAATAAACTCTATATGGAGTGAACAAAATAAATTCTAAACCCTGAGTAATTCCACACTACTGTGACTTAAAAACAGTTTTGTGTTACTGTATCTTGTTCTGCTTAACACTAGGCTGATTTTATTTACATGCAGAGATCTAGTTATTTCCTAACTGAATGCTTGTCCTTGCCAAAGGCTAAACTATGTAATGTAATGATGTGGATTAAATCTCCATACCATATGTATTTACTTCAACCAAATCTAAGTTATATGAAGCCAAGCCTTGCTAAGTCTGATTTAGATAATATTCCATAAAATAAGTTTCATAATTACACTGTAGTCAAATTTAAATTAAAAAGTGTCTGCAACTTCTATAAATACCTATCTGGGTAGCCTTGTGATATTTAGTTAACAGTAAACTAAAGCATCTGGTCACAGATAAACAAGTTGCCTTTACATCCACTGGGGGATCCCTTTTTCATACATCAGTGTTATGATTTTGCTTGCCCTGATCTTGTCATTCTTTCAAGTTGTATACTTTCAAAAAGTCAGACTAGCACACTTTCACTATGATAACACTGAAGGACTCAGTCATGAATCATGCTCCATTATATGAAAGTCATATTGAAAATAAAGCTCCATTAAAAATGCATGTTGTTCTAACATGGCACTGATTATGGACATGAATCCTTGGGTCTGCTCTGAATTAGATTACCTACACTCTTCATTGCAGATCTAGTACGTGAATCAAGGACTCAGTATAGTACAGACTATACAGTGGCAATAAAATATTAACATCAGAATGCACAAACTGAAAGTGCACATATTCCCATGGTAAGAACCATACTAAAGATCTATAGGTTCATAGGTTCATAGGTAGGTACTAGGCTATTGGCACAAGGACCTACATAAGCCTAGCCAACAAAGTTCCCTGGCTTATGCCACCAAAAAAGTTAATTCCTGTGCCACTGTCGAGCAGAGACACAGAAGTGATCCCCGGGGTGTATTTCCTATTTCCCATCCACTCATCAAGATTTTTTCTTGAAGAGTGCTAATGAAGAATTTTGCTTGACATAGATGGGTAGCCTGTTCCAGAGTATGGGAAGTCTCTGGGACAGGAATCTATCCCTCCAGCATGTCCTGTTTATTGTGGTGACAAAGTTTAGGTCCCTAGAGCGTGTAGGTCAGCGGGATTGGGATTTCTTTAGGTGTAGCATGTCCACCAGCTCTGGGTTTGACATAGCTTTATATGTTAGGCAGAGATCACCTCGGAGTAGGTGATATGCTACGGAGTAAAGCTGGAGTTTTTTAAGGCGGTCAGTGTAGGGCATTTGTTTGAGGCCAGTAATCCTCTTTGTGAGGTACTTCTGTGTCCTTTCCAGCTGCTGCAAATGTCTTGTGAGGTACATTCCAAAAGGGGTGTTGTACTCTATAATGGGTCTAATGAGTGTCGAGTAGAGGGGAACAATGACCTCTTTTTTCCTGGATGAGAACCCTTTTATGATGAGGTGTGCCACGTAGAAGGACTTCCTGACTACTGTGGCAATATGACTATCAAAGCTGAGACTACTGTCCACCTGGGTCCCAAGGTCTTTTATCACGCATTCAGTGTTAAGTAGATTGCTGCCTATGTGGTAGTTCATGAGTACAGAGTATTTACCAAAGGGGATGACACTGCACATTTTGGCATTGAGCTTGAGGCCATGGCTCTGACACCAGCCATCTGTCTCAGTGAGGCCCTTCTGTAGGATGTCCACATCATTTGGGGACTTGACTATGGCTCCTAGTTTGCAGTCATCTGCGAACTTCGTTAGCCAGAGGCCTTCTGTGTTAGCCTGTACTTCAGAGAAGTAGATACCAAACAGGAGAGGTCCCAGGACGGAACCCTGTGGTACTCCACTTGTCACTGCTTTGAGGTCAGATTTGGAGTCTGCAACTTTTACAGTGTGGGTTCTGTCAGTGAGCCAGTTGGCAGCCCATCTTGTGATGTAGGGATTTATACCTTGTTTAGTGAGTTTACTATAATTCCAGAATGGGGGATGGTGTCAAAAGCCTTGGCAAGGTCAAGATAGGCTGTGTGAACCACCTTACCCTCATCTACGGCTTTGGTGACTGCCTCAAAGAAGTCTATCAGTTTCAGGAGGCATGATCTGCCTTTCACAAACCCGACTGGGTGGTATCCAGAGTTTGGAGGTTACCAATGTCTTTGTTTATGAGTTCCATGATGATACGTTCCATGGCCTTGTAGACCAGGCTTGTCAGTCTAATAGGTCGATAGTTCCCGGGATCAGTGATGTCTCCCCCACTGTGGAGTGGGATAACTGTTGCTGTGCACCATTCAGTGGGCACAAAGCCTGATGCGAGGCTATTATTGAACATGGTGCTTAAGTGGGGAGCCAGTTCATTCTGAAGTTCGTGTAAAATGCAGCCTGGGATGTTGTCCGGTCCCATGGATGCTGTGTTTTTGGCTTTAGAAAGTAAAGCTTTTACCTGCATAGTTGTGATTACAGGGACTCTGCAAAGTTAGCACTGAACCTATCTGCCAGGATGGTGGCAATATCAGTTGGTTCTGTAATTTTTTTGCCTTTGTGCTGTAACTCAGAGCAGATTTGGGTGTTGCCATCGAGATTCTTGACATAGCTATAGAATGCTTTGTGGTTGTCCTTGGAATTAGTGGCGATTTTGTTTTCGTAGCTAGCTTTGGAGGATCTTAAAAGGGATCTCAGCTTCTTACTGAGGCTGACCAGGGAGCTCCTCCACTCAGGATTTTACTCTCTTTTGCAACAGTTTCTTCCTTCTGTTGTACAGTCTGTTTATAGCAGGGGACCATCAGATTGGCTTCCTTTCTTTGGAGGATAGGGTCTTGGTTCTGTTTGGGATAGCACAATCCATGCACTCGGGTAAGTGCTTATAGAGTGCCTTTGTGTAGGATTCAGAAGTTGTAGCTGTATTGTCCATCTGCATGGGTGTCATGAAATTCACCACTTCTGTCTTAAGAAGCATGAAGTTGGCTTTAGAGAAATGTTTTACTGTGGTTTCCTTAATGGGGGGTGGGGGCGGGATATGGATATCAAGGGTGATTAGCTTATGGTCGGATCGGACCAATGAGGAGTTGACTTCAGGTGTGGAACACTGGTCACTCATGTTGGTAATGACTACGTCTAGGATATTGTTGCCCATGGTGGGGGTGTGGATAAGTTGATCCAGGGCATTGGAGTTTATGAATTCCAGAAAGCGTTGAGCTAAGGAGTTTTTACAGGAGTAGTTTTCCCAGTTAATGGTGTAGTAGTTGAAGTCGCCCATCATTAGGGTGTTTGATTGAACCCTAATATTTTTCAGTACATCAGGAAAAGAGGTGTGGGAATCCTGTGGCATGGTGGGGGATCTGTAGCAAGCTACAATTTGGATTGCAGTTTTGCCCAGAGTTAGTGGCATTTGGATAACCTCGGATGCATTATGCTGAGCAACTAGCCTGGAGGTGTGGATATCCTCAATGAATATGGACACACCTCCGCCTTTGGTGTTTCGGTCCAGGTTACATGGGCGAAACATGTGGTATGAGTTATAGCCTGGTAGTGCAGGGGTGCTCTCTGCAGCTTTGAACCAGGTCTCAGTCACTGCACAGATATCGATGCTCTCCATTTTAAGGAGTGCCTCGAGTGAGTGCATTCTGAGATTTAGACGTCTAGCATTGAATAGTATTACCCTCAGTTTTTGCTTGCCTGTTCCTGTTATGGTGGTGAATTTGTTATTTGAACCTTGCCTAAAAAAGGCACTATAAAGGCAGCAAAAGCATTAGCCAGTATCCGGAATCCCAGGGGCGACAGCTGCAGGCCATCTGTGGCAAAGTATCGTGGTCTGTCGACCATGTCATCCCAAGCAGACAGATACGGATCCCCTTAGAATGACACCAGAAGCTTAGCCATTTGTTGAAGTCAATCATTTTGTCCTTGTACTGTGGTATTATTCTAGGCGATGGCAGAGTGATACTCAGGGCTAGGGTCATACCTGCCTGGGCTACAGGATCGGAGAGCTCTTCCATGTCTCTTTTCATGTAGTCCAGGGAGGTACATCTCAGGTCATTCACACCAACATGGACAATGACAGAGCCATATTTGTACTTGTTATGGAGTGACCTGAATGTGTGGCTTATGTGGTGGATCCTGGCACCCGACAGGCAGCTGACAGTAACCTTCTCCTTGTTTAGCCTGGTGAGTGGGACATCGGTGTGCCTGACTATAGAGTAACCTATGACTAGTGTGTTGGGTACGTTGTTTTGCCTTATTGGCTGTGTTTGAGTGGCACACTGAGTCTGTGGGCTATGTGTCATTTGGGTTCTGCTGGGGGATGGAGGTTGCTTGCATTTCTTCTTTGGAGGTCTCTATTGCATAGATAGATTATTATTGTGAGCCTCCGTGAATGTTTTTGTGTTACTATGTGTGGATTTTGGTGGTGTAGATTTAGTGAGACTATGTGATGAGTGTGGTGTAGTGCAAATGTTTACCTTCTCCTCCTAATTCTATCAGCCATTACTTTAGATGTTTTTTCATCCAAAATGCCATTGCTGTAAGTAATTAACTTCAGAGCAGCTCAACCAAACAGAAAAAAATATGCTTGTGCTTCAAAAGCATTTTATTTATTATTTATTTAACATTTCTTTATCGGGAAAGTCTGACTTGGAATGAAGCCAATTTTCAGTGGAGGCCCAGGGAGAAATGCTCCAGACGCGCATCTTTGAAAAGTTGGAGAAAACTAGAGCACCCGAAGTAAACCCACACAAACACAGGAAAGACATGCAGACTCCACAAAGAGGCACTCCAGCTGAGAATCGAACAGGAAAACCTCTTATTGGGAGGCAACAATGCTTCTGCTGCACCACTGTGCAGTCAGTACTGCTGTTGTGTGAACAACTATGTAATAATCTGGGCTACAGTGAAACAGCCAATACAATGTTTAATTTATTGCTCACAGACACTTAGTTGGACCAATGTGTTTCTTCAATCTGCAGTTAATTGAATCACAACTCAGGAAAACCAAGTTTCAACATAAAACATCTCATTTCAAGATTAGGTTTTAACATTGATCTTATTGTTGGGGATCAGGCCAACCTTCTCAATTTTTGACTGCACTGCATGTGTGATTTATTAGGAATCAAACTATATTCAACAATTTTCAGACAAGTTAAGCAATGAAGACCAAAAAGCAGGTAATGCAGAAACATATATTTAAAAATGATTGCAATTTATTCCGTATTACATTTTTCATAAGCATAAAACATACAAATATGGAAGATTAAATATGGAGTTCTGAATGTGTGAACTACATATAGGGCCAGAATCAATAAAGCCTACACTAAGTGTACATTGTTCTGAGTGAACAGACAACACAGACATAACACACACCTTCTTCCTCCTAATTTTAGATTTCCTGCTGATATTCTTGCAGCTTTAAATACTGACAGGGATTCATAAAAGTTACCACAAAGTGTAGACTACATGTACACTTAATGTAATCTTTCTGAGTGACTAGAAAGCACAAAAGATGTGGTAAGAATTGTATTAGATACATATTATATACACTTAGTGTAGCCTTTATTGAATCTGGCTTATAATCATCTAATGCATATTCTGGGAGACTATTCAAAAACAAATGACACACTGTGCAGTACTGTTTCCAACATGATTTTATCAGCACATTGGGATAAGGAGAGTGTTTCAAAGACTTGCTATAGTGCAATTGTGGAATGAAGCCTCTGGTAAAGAGCACTACAGCAGTCTGCCAACTAATACCATATGCAAGTGCAGAAGACCATGGGTAGGAGTAGACAAGCAATAATGCCCTACTAGGTGCAGATTCCTGGGAAATAATGCCCACCCAGTTTTTTGTGAGGCTCAAAAATGCAAGTGGATGTTTTTTACATTTATTGGGCATTATTTCCCCAATAGCAATGATCCACTGTTGTGCTTAGACAGTGGGATGTCTGTTCAATTATTTTGCATTTTTTATCACTATATACTTTTTTATATTTTTGATGAAAAATAGTTCTGCCTCCTAATGTTTGAAACTTGCTGTATCATGTGTAACATCTGTTGGAGAAAGTATTTTACGTATAAAATGTTAAATATTTAATGTCAACACACAGATACTTAAACACACACACATATATATGTATATATATATATATATATATATATATATATATATACACACACACACACACACACACACACACACACACACACACACACACACACACACACACACACACAGGTCTATATTACTTCATCGAACATTCATTCCTATGAATACTTATTCATCAACCACTTTGCATCGAACATCCATCCATCGAATGTTAAAATCAGTGAATATTTTTGATAGGGAAGGGAGTTAGTTGGCCATCATTAGAAATTTGCCTTTTTCCCCACTGTAGTGTGATCTCAGAGTTGGCATATATAAGTAGGGGGGTCTGGGGTGCATTTTTGCCCATCTTGATGGGTTTCAAGTAATATATTGTGTGTGACGATCACTGCAGTAGACAAGTAACTCCCTTCCCTATAAAAAACATTTGCTGATTTTTGCAGTAAAAAAAAAAGAAGTTATGTACTTACCATAAAGTTCCATGTGAGTTGTTCATCTCGCCTTCATTCTTACTGATGAGTTTGGAGACAATCCCTCGGCTCCAATACAGTGCAAAAAGCTTGGTTGAGGTCTTCTCTCGAGGCCAAGTCCAAGTCCATATGCATGATGACCTTACCTCCTCAGATGTTTGCTTGCCTAATATAATAAATAATCATGTTTTTCTTTCCACTCCCAGAGAAAGGGTAGACTGAGAAGGGAGGGAGGATCATCCATCATCCAGCCCTATCCATCCAGGGGGGGGGGAGGGGGGGGTACAACACGACTCTGTCATTGTGTCATTTGTGTGAATGACCTGAGCTATACCTCTGGACATTACATGAAAAGAGACATGGGAAGAGCTCTGATCTGATCTTGTGAGGCAGGTACCCTGATGAACCTGAGTGCATCCTGCCTCACCAAGAATGATACCACAGTATAAAAAAAAAAAAAAATCAATTTCAACAATTGGCTAAGTTTCTTGTGTCTGTCAAAGGGGATCCAGTGTCTGTCCCTTGGGATGCATGACACGCTCCCCACAGCACGCTGCTCTCAGAGATGGCTGCTGCCACCTTTCTAATACTGGCCATCCTACTGGCCCAAGGCTCCTGCCACCCCCCCCAAACCTTTTTAGGCAAGGCTCAAAAAAAAAAAGAAAAAATATAAAAAGTAAAAAAAACAAAAACTCAACTACTACTATCTATGCCAGAAGTCTAAACCTCAAACTGTAGAGGCTTGAGGCACTGTATGGTAAAATCGATATATGTGCAGACAGGCTACAACTCATACCATACATTTCTGCCACAGAATCCAGACCGAAATACAAAAGGTAGGGGCGTATCCATATTCATCAAGGAAACCCACACCTCCAGGTTAGTGGCACAGCATGATGCTTCAGAGATCATCCACATGCAACTAACAACGAGCAAAACTGCAATTCAAATTGTAGCTTGCTACAGATCGCCCAACATGTCCCAGGACCCCCATTCCGCATTTCTGGAAACACTGGGAAATATAAAGGTCCTACCAAACACCCTAATATTGGGTGATTTTAATTACCCAAACATTAATTGGGAGAACTGCTCAAGTACTAACTCCCTTGCCCAACATTTCCTAGAATTTATAAACTCAAAAGCCCTGGATCAACTGGTCAACACTCTCACCAGAAGTGACAACATATTGGACCTGGTCATCACCAAAATGCGCAACCAGTGTTCCACACCAGAGGTCAACCCCTCACTGGTTAGATCTGACCATAAACAAATCACTTTGGATGTCCACATTCCACCCCCACCCCCGGACAAGGAAACCACTGTGAAAAACTTTTCAAAAGCAAACTTCACGTTACTTAAGACTGAGGTGGAAAGTTTCAAAGCCCCCATGCTAAAGGATAACATTGTCCAAGCTGTAAAATCCTTTACTAATGCATTCTACAGGCACTTACAAGAATGCATGGATCGTGCTATCTCAAGCAAAACCAAGACTCACTCCTCCAAGAAAAGGAAACCAGTTTGGTGGACTCCTGCCATAAACAAGCTATACAATAGAAGGAGGAAACTAGTACAGAAAAGAGTAAAATCCCAAGAAGGGAAGACATCCCTAATCAGTATCAGCAAGAAACTACGATCCCTCATAAAACCATCCAAGGTGAGTTTCGAAAGAAAAATTGCCAAGGACTCCAAAGATAACCACAAGGCATTCTTTAGCTATGTCAAGAATCTAAGTAGCAATGCTCAGATCTGCTTGGAGTTAGTGCAGAATGGTACAAAATACACTGAACCGACTGATATTGCCAACATCCTGGCAGACAGGTTCAGTGGAAACTTCACCCCCCTCTCACCCCCAAAAGGGCCCATAACCATTGCAGAAGAATGTAGAGCTCCTGAAATCACAGACATTCAGGTTAAAACAGCCCTCTCCAAAGCCAAAAACACAGCATCAATGGATGGTGTCCCAGGCTGCATCCTACACGAGCTCAAAGATGAACTAACCCCTCACCTAAACACACTGTTCAAACTCAGCCTCTCCTCGGGTTACGTACCCATAGAGTGGCACACAGCAACGGTTATTCTGCTCCACAAGGTGGAGCCACAACAGACCCCGCAAACTATTGCTCTATAAGCCTGACTAGCTTGGTCTACAAGGCTATGGAGTGCATCATCATAGAACTCATTAACAGAGACATCAGGAACCTCCAAACACTGGACTCTACCCAGTTCGGCTTTGTTAAGGGCAGATCATGCCTCCTAAACCTGGTGGACTTCTTTGAGAGAGTTACCAAGGCTATAGACGAGGGAAAGGTGGTACACACAGCCTACCTAGACCTCGCAAAGGCCTTTGACAGCATTCATCATTCTGGATTATAGACAAGCTCACCAGCCTGAACATAAACCCCTACATCACAAGATGGGTTGCCAACTGGCTCACGGACAGAACCCACATGGTAAGAGTTGTGAGAGCTAGGTCTCACTCTAAACTGGTTACAAATGGCATTCCCCAGGGCTCAGTCCTAGGACCCCTCCTGTTCGGCATATACTTCTCAGAGGTACAGGCAAGCACAGGAGGACTATGGCTGACCAAGGTCGCAGATGACTGCAAACTAGGGGCTATAATTGACTCTCCAGCTGACACAGACATCCTCCAAAAGGGTCTCACTGAGATGGACACCTGGTGTCAAAATCATGGCCTCAAGCTAAATGCCAAAAAGTACATAGTCATCCCCTTTGGAAAAAACAAAGTACCAACAAACTACCACATAGGTGGTAGTCACCTAAATACGAAAGTTGTGATAAGGGATCTGGGGACCCAAGTAGATAGTAAACTCTCCTTTGATAATCACATTGCCAAAGTGGTTAGAAAATCCTTCTACATGACACACCTTATCACAAAATGGTTCGCATCCAAATCAAAAGAGGTCATTGTGCCCCTCTACTCATCACTCATCAGACCCATCATAAAGTACAATGCCCCATTTGGGATGTATCTTACAAGACACCTGCAACAGCTGGAAAGACCACAGAAGTACATCACCAAGAGGATCACTGGCCTCAAACAGATGCCCTATGCAGCTCGACTGAAGAAACTCCAGCTGTACTCGGTTGCATATCACCTATTCAGAGGTGATCTCTGCCTGACATACAAGGACATATCCAACCAGAACTGATCAACATGCTCCATCTAAAGAAAAGCTTATCCCCTCGAGCCACACACTCTAGGAATCTAAACCTCACCACAACAATAAATAGGACGTGCTGGAGGGATAGATTACTGTCACAGAGACTTCCCATGCTTTGGAACAAGATTCCAATCTAATTAGGCAGAGCTCCTCGCTAACACTCTTCAAGAGAAACCTTGACAAGTGGATGGGAAACAGAAAGTTTACCCCAGGGATCACTTCAGTGGCTCTGCTGGACACAGGCACAGGGAACTAATCTAAGGGGGCGGTGAAAGCCAACACATTCTGGCTAGGCTTATAAATGCCTTCGGGCAGATTGCCTAGTACCTACCTATGAACCTATGAACCTATGGATGTAAGAATGAAGGCGAGATGAACAACTCACATGGTACATTATGGTAAGTACATAACTTCTTTATGTGAAGTTGTTCAATCTCGCCATTCATTCTTTACTAATGCATAGCATCCCAAGCACCATCAATCTCGGGTGGCTCACAGGAGTATATTTCTCAGGACCGTGGATCCAAAGGAGGCCCTGTCCCTGGAGGCCTTGTCAACTTTGTAATTAGTGATAAAGGTATGAGGTTTTGACCAAGTGGCTGCTGCACAAATGTTATCAATAGGAAGCCTGGCAGAAAAAGCAGATGAAGTAGAAACTGCTTTGGTTGAGTGAGCTTTAATCTTGTGTTGCAAAGGCATATTGGCAGCTGAATAGGCAAAGGTTATACAATCAGATAACCATTTAGACAGAGTTGTTTTAGCCACTGGTCTACCCTTCCTGGGGTCCGAGAATGAAACAAAAAGTTGGTCTGATTTCCTGAAATCTTGTGTTCTATCCTAATAAAATTTGAGCTGTCTGTGAACATCAAGCTTGTGCAGCATATACTCTAAATTGTTTGAATGGTTGGGGAAGAAGAGTGGCAAATAAATAATCTGGTTAAGATTGGTTTCAGTGCAAACTTTGGGCAAAAATGAGGGGTTTGTTCTAAGTGAGACTCTGTCAGCATGGAATATCAAATAAGGAGGCTTGATGGATAAAGCCTGAAGCTCTGACACTCTGCGGGCATAAGTAATAGCTACCAGAAAAATGGTCTTCCATGATAAAAAAATTTAGGTCACAAGAGGAAGCTGGGTAAGCATAACATTTAGATTACATGGAGAATAGGGAGATTTTACATGTGGTCTAATATGAAAAGTCCCTTTGAGAAAGTCTTTGGATAACTGGTGAGACATGATATTCAACCCTTCAAATCCTAGATGAAAATTAGAAAGAGCAGCCAATTGAACATGAACTGTTGCTGCTGTGGCTCCTTTGTTAAAAATCATAGTTAAGAACTCTAAAATGGAGGACATAGGGGCTTGGTAAGGATCAATATTATTTTTAGAGTCCCACATAGACATTTTTTTCCCATTTGCTAAGATATAGCTTCCTAGCAGAAGATTTATGAGAAGATAAAATGATCTGTTTTGCCTCATTGGAGAGATTATGGAACCTGGCTATGATGGGAAGTGGGGCAGCCAAGCTGTCAGCTTCAGGGACTGCAGAGAGGGATGAAGATCACCTGACAAGTGCATCAGAAGGTCTGGAACTGGGTCCAGAATCCAAGGATCTTCCAAAAGATGAAGTTGAAGGAAACGTAATCTGATGAAGCCAATGAGGGGTTATAAGAATGATGGTCCTTCCCAGGATTGGTGGAAATGCATAGAGGAGATCCGGAGGCCAATCATGTACGAGTGTGTCCTTTGGGGCTTCTCCCAGAGGGGGGGAATCAGGGCAAAGTAGCTTCTGCATTTCATATTCATGTGACTGGCAAAAAGGTCGCAGCAAGGCTGGCCCCACCTGTGGAATATCTTGTCTGCTATTTCCTTCTTGAGGGACCACTTGTGGGGCAACAAGATGGCCCTACTGAGCTTGTCTGCTATCACGTTGGATTTCCCCGGGATGTGCACTGCCAACAGAAAGTGCTGGGTGGAAGCAGCCCACTGCCATACTCTGAGGGCCTCTCAACAAAGGGGGTAAGACCTAGTTTCTCCTTGTTTGCTCAAATACCAGACCACCAACATGTTGTCTGTCTGAATCGCAATCATACCCAGAGGAAGAAAGTCCTGAAAGTACTGCAACATCAGAAGTACCGCTCTCATCTCCAGGACATTGATATGCAGATGTGTCTCTTGATCGGTCCATGTGCCTTGGGCTGTCTTTCCCTGAAAATGCCCCCCCCCACCCTATAAGGGAAGCGTCCGTGGTTACTGTGGCTGCTGGCGGGGGTAGCACAAATGAGCATCCTATCATGACATGAAGTGAGGTCAACCACCACTGAAGGGCCTTTTTGCAGGATTTTGTGATCATTATAGTGTGAGACATGGGAAGCTCTTGGTAAGACCACTGAGTGAACAACAGCCACTGTAGCATCCTCATGTGCATACGTGCTAGTGGTTTGGCTAGAATTGCTGCTGCCATCATGCCCAATAATTTCAGAACTTCTGATGCTGGTGCTCTGTCTTTTGATAGCAGAATACTGACATGCTGATAAAGAAGAAGGATGCTTTCTATTGGAAGCCTTAGTGTGGCGGTGGTGGTGTCCAGCTCTGCCCTGATAAAAACGATATGCTGCGATGGCGACAAGGCAGATTATTCTGAGTTGATTGTAATGCCAAGATTATTGCAGAGTGACAGAGTGGACTCCCTGGCCTGAATGAGTTGATGCCTGGTGGTGGCAGTAAGGAGCCAGTCGTCTAGGTATGGAAACACCTGGAATCCTAGATGCCTCAGGTGAGCCGTGACCACTGCCATGCATTTGGTGAACACTGTCGGGGCTGTAGTGAGATCAAAAGGCAGGGATGGAAACTTATAATGATTGGCTTCCAGACAGAAGCGCAGGTAATCCCTGGATGGTCTGGCCATTTTTATGTGGTAGTACACATCCTTAAGATCTATCGAGCACATCCAATTGTCTTTCCCTAAAAAGGGAAGTATAGACTGAAGCGTGGCCATCCAAAACTTCTCTTTCTTTACGTATTGGTTCAGTCTGCTGAGGTCCAATATTTGTCTCCAGTCCCCCATCTTCTTTGGAACCAAAAGAATCTTGAGTAAGTTCCGGATCCTGTCTGGTTTGCTGGGACTGGTTGGATGACTCTTTTTCTAAGCAATGTTTGGACCTCTATTGTTGCCTGCCCCTGTAACTGGGTGGAAAGTCCGGGATTTTTCTTATGACTGGAGGGGGTGTGGCGAATGGAATGAAGTATCCTCCGGAATTTATACTTTGTACCCAGCTGTCTTTTGTTATTTTGAGCCAGGTGTCTAGGTACAAAGATAAGTGACCCCTGACTGCCTCCAGAGCAGGACAGTTGGGCCTCCTCTCAGGAGCGCTGGTAGGGCTTCCCAGGGAAGTGATCTCTATCGCCCTGGTGTTGCAGACCCCCTCTGCCACAAGGGAGGTGTCTTGCATTATTGCCCCCTCCTCTGCCCCTGGAGGGGGTTCACCATGTGTGTCCTGAAAGGCTCCTTGGGCTTTTCAGAACCACAATTTTCCTCCCCTTTGACCTTTTGGGTAGGGTCGAGTAGGGATGGAAAAATGGACCCCAACGGCAGACAGAGGCCTTCCGCCCTATTCACACCTGGTTAAGGTTTCCTTCACTTTAGGCCAGAAAAGGGACGAGCCGTCAAAGGGGGTGTTCACGAAGGATGACTTGAAGGGCTCCACGAAGGAACACAAGCGCATCCAGGAATGTCTCATAAGAGCAACTCCTATACCCACTGCCCTACTTGTTCCATCAGCTGCATAAGAGGTGAGACGCATGGATGAGTTGACAATAGAACTGAGGGTAGCAAGCTGGGCAGCAACTTTGTTGGAAGCTCCTTCAGCTACTGTACCATGAAGAGTATCTCCTAGCTCCTTAAGGAGATCTCTTTGTAACCTGGTAAAACGGGTTAAATAGTTAGCGAATGAAGAGCAAAGGTCGCTGAACTAAACATGCGCTTCCCATATATATCCATAATCCTGGAGTCTCTGTTAGGAGGATGGATAGACTAGGAAGTGTCAGACATTTCCTTTTTGGTGGCTGCCGCCACCACCATGGCATCACCTGGAACATCTTTTGTTAAAAATGTTTTGTCAAGGGGGGCAGAAATGAATTTATTAGGCCTCCTAGGGACAGGCTCCATAGTATCAGAAGACTCTCACACCCTTCGTGAGACCAGCTGCATCAGCTCATCGAAGGGCAGAGACATGCAAGAGGTGGAGGGCTGAGACCCAAAAGCCTTCAGGAGAACTGACTCATCCTCAGTAGGGCTTTTGGACTGCCAGTCACCCCTCTGCCTAAGAATCTCAAGTATCTCAGTGAATGAGATATCCTCAGAGGGGGACCATGGAGACCCTTCTGACTCATCTAAGTCAGTATCTGATGTTAGAGACTTCTGTGGGGAGTCTAGCTGTTTCCTCTTACACAACCTCTTCCTGGGAACCTCATCAGTGGGAGCTTCTAGTGAGGTCTCGGAAGAGCAGGGGCTACACAATGGGGCTTCCTGAGGCTCTGGGTCTCTACGCTTGGTCAGAATGTGTGAGGCAGACACAGGCACTTTAGTGGAAGAGGAAGGCAGACCTGTGGTCGAGGATGTCCTAGGAGACATGACTTTCCTCATGACATTGAAAGCATCTCTGCTCTGATGTGAGGGAGTCTACAGATTCGAAGAAACTGTCGACACCCCTGGCACCAAGACAGTAGGCTCCTAGCCCAAGGTAGGAACCAACCTCATCCAAGCTGAGGCCCCGAGAGGCAAAGTTGGCACCAACAAGTCAGTCCAACTGTCCTCCCCGGACCTGACCAGAGAGTTTTGGCTCCTAGAGTCCTCAATCGGCACCAAGGACATCAGAGTGCATGGAGCCGAAGACACTGGAGCAGGCATCGGCTCTGAGGGTTCCACTAACATTAGGTCTGCCTCCTCTGGCCACGAAGGACCAGCATGGCACGGAGGAGGAATAGTTAGAGTCAGTGTAAGGATCTTCGTCTCCGAAGCCATTTGTGTCGAAGCTGATAACATTTTTGCTAAGGCCCAGTGCCAATAACAGCTTCTGCACCATACGATCCACATCCAGATCCGACAGGCTGATAGATGATCAAGAGGAGCGTACTGAAGGTGGTACTGACTGGGGAAGTGGACTCTTAGTCGCTTCGGACCCCGGCTCCGAAAGTTAAAGACTGTCAGCTCCGGTGGCAGTGGAGCTGAAGTCAAAGACTTTTTCGATTTCTTCAAGTCCAAAATCTTGGAAGACTTTGAGGACTTGCTGGATCCATCTTGGTCACTCAAAGCTTCCTGAAATGAAGGCTTCAACAACCCTCTGTCGATGAGTTTCCTCTTCCTTTCCTGCAGGACCCCGGAGGAGAAGGAATGACAGACAGAACAACTGTCTTGCAAATGCAGAGCCCCTAGACAGTAAACACAATTAATGTGGCTTTCTGTAACAGACATCTTTTGGCCACACTTTGGGCACTTTTTGAAGCCAGACTTAGGGTGTTTATGTTGGTCAGCCATATTAATTTCAGGAAAATTACTGTCACCACAAAAAAAAACACAACAGTAATTATTCACACAAGCCTAAAATAAAAGCAGGCTAAATCACACAACAGTAATTATTCACACAAGCCTTAATTAAAAGCAGGCTAAATCACACGCACAGTAATACAAGTATAAATGTGAAATCACACAATAAGAAATTCCAAGCAGACTATGCAAAAAAATGGACATAGCTGCTAAGAAACTACAACCTTATCTAAAATTATCTAAAGTTTACTGTAAACTACAACTTCAACAGTAATAAACTACTAAGCCTTATCTATAAAAATTCTTAAGGCTAGACAGACCACACAGCAAATGACTATAACTATCTAAGAAAACAGTTGAAATTGTGACAAAAGGTCATTGAATAACACACTGTAATTTGAGAAAAAAACTATTAAACTAGGCTTATAAGAGGCCAACTAGAAATGTGATAAAGCACACTAGATGGGAAGGGATTTAAAGTGGGAAAACACACTGAAAAGCTATAAGAGCTTCAAAAACCATCCTAGACTATTCTAACTATCTAACTAGCAAAATCTTTAGTAAGTAAATAATGAATAAACAGTTTTACTGGCCCGAGCTAAAGCAAAACCTCCGATCTGTTGCAGTGGCAAACTAGATCTGAGGTAACTCCAGGTGCATCATGGGATAGCTACTTGGCCTCAAGCTATTTGAAGACCTTGAGCTTTGCAATTGGCCATATCGTAGCCGAGGGATCGGCTCTGAACCCATCAGTAAAGAATGAATGGCGAGATTGAACAACTTCACACTGAATGTTCTATGTAAAGGGGTTAATGAATAGGTATTCACGGGAATGAATGTTTGATACAGTAATATAGACCTGTATACACATACACACACACACACACACACATACATACATATATATATATATATATATATATATATATTTATATCTATCTATATTATATATATATATATATATATATATATATATATATATATATATATATATATACACACATACATTTATATGTAAATACCTACACATATAATTATGGCCACTTTGTTAAAAATACAGGTCAGATGTCTCATTGTGAGCAAATGAGTGGGAAAAAGATTATCAGAAAACAAATGAATTGCAACCCCCCCCACCACCACCACACACACACACACACACACACACACACACACACACACACACACACACACACACACACACACACACACACACACACACACACACACACACATACCTTTTTACTGTACCTGATTTTGTCCCATAGCGCTGCCCTATCCCTTGTAGAAAGATTGGATTTCTTGATGGTAAAGCACTGAGGATTAAAGGCAGCTAATAATACCCTACATTAGAGTTTCATACCTCTTATTGATAGAAAATGTGCAGTTATGGACTATCTGTTGTAGCTCTCTCTCTCTCTCTCTCTCTCTCTCTCACATGTACAAACAAATGCACACAAATATACAAAAGCATATACTCACATACACGCACTTCTTCTTCCTCAAGTTACTTTTTTTTAAATTTTACAGCAAAGAAAGGTAACTATTTTTTCTTTGTTTTGTTTTATTTTATTTCATTTTGACATTAGTTAACCGGGTATGTCTGACTGAGCATGAGCCCATTTTCAGCTAAGACCCAGGGAGAAAATCTCCATACAAAACACTTATCAAAGCAAAGAGCAATAGTAAGTACAAAAAACTTTAAATACAAGCCAAACTGCAATACAGAGGTAAATGGAAATACCAATAAAATCTGAAATACAGTATAAAAATAAATAAACCAGCAGGCAGTGAAGTAAATGATACTAGAATCAATGGTTTATTATAGTCACATACATATCTCGGGATATAGTACAAAGTAAGCTCAGGAGTAAATGCATATGAGAAAAAATACAATAAAGTAGAATAGACAAGAGCAGTTCATAGACAGAATAGAAAGGACATGGATAAGTGGAGTAAATGACTAAGAGTAATGAGAAGCAAAACAGAAAGGGAGTTAGTTTGGGCTTTGGCAGGAAGTTTGTTCTAAGCTAAGGCAAAAGAGTAGCTATATAGATGTTGGTCAATTGTTCTTTTGGGCTTATAGATTTCCAAGAAGAACTGGCCAGGCCACTGGAGAGCGTGATTAGGAGTATAGAAGGAGATGAGAGAGGAGATGGTGGGGCAGGAGGTATGTTTGTTGAGGATGGAGTGAATAAGGAGCAGATGAGGTAGTAGGGAGAATTCAAGCCAGCTTAGAGATTTGAGATAAGGGCAGTGGTGTGAGTTGTAGGGATGGCTTAAAGTGAACCTAGCAACTTTGTTATAAGTGAGTTCAAGCTTAGTCTTTAGAGAGGATTGTAAGTTGTTTAAGATCAGAGAGGCATAAAGTAGACTGGGAAGAAGGTAGGCATAGGCAAGGGAAAGTCTAGAGTCCTTGGTGAGGAATGTTATGTCTCTATAAAACAAGCACAGTCAGTTTTTGGTGTGTTTATTTATACAATTTTGGATGTATAGATTGAATTTAAATTGATTGCCAATGATCGAGCCCAGGAGCTTGGTATGTGTTTCAATGTTAATGACAGTTTTGTCAAGGGATGTTATGGTAAATGAAGATTTAAGATGAGAAAGAGATTTTGGAAGGCATAAGAGAAGCATGTTTTTTTTTTTTTGACTGAGTATGAGTTGATTGTCTGTTAACAAATTTTCGATGGAGTTGAAAAAGTTTTGGATTAAAGTGTGGAGGTCAGAGAGATTATCTGAAGTAGAGGTGATAGTGGAATCATCTGCATATCATATAAGAGAGGAGTGAGAGCAGGAAGTGTGAAGACAGTTTGTGAAGATGTTAAATAACAGTGGTCTGAGAATGGAGCCTTGTGGTACTCCTGTATTGACAGGGGTGAAGGGTGAGAAGAAAGAGAGCCATTTGACAGACTGTTGTCTGTTGATGAGGTAGTTTGAGAACCATTTAACAGCAGGATTAGAGATACTAAGATCAGACAATTTGGTAAGGAGCTTGGGGTGAGAGACAGCATCAAAGGCTTTGGAGAAGTCTAAAATAGACAGGAAACTAGTTTATTACTGTCTCTGGCTTGAGAGATAATTTGAGTGAGGGAAATTAGAGCAGTAGCTATGCTATGGCTACCAGAAGCTGTTTTGGATAGGAGTGAGTAGATTTTCCTGAAGAAAATAATCTAGGAGCTGCTTGCATATACATTTTTCATTTAGAGAGGGGAAACAGAACAGTATAGAATGATAGTTTGAGAGGTCCATGGAATGTCATACCTTGTGGATTAGTATAGTGTAGAACTGTTTCCAGATAGTGGGGATGGTAGATTCTTTGATAGATCGATTGATTAGGATGGAGACAGGGTAGGCTATTGAGCTAGCAGCAAGCTTTAGGAAGAGGGGTGGAAGATTATCTGCCATGGGAGACCATGGCTTTAGTTTGCTAAATTGAGATTTTATGTAAGCAGTGGGAACAGGTTTGAGTGAGATGGTGGTTTTATGGTCAGAGGTAGGGGGGATTAGAGAGGTTGGAGGTGTTACTATTCTGGGTAAGTTTGCTGATGGAGTCAATGAAATAAGAGTTAAACAGTAGTGATTTTGAGGGGAGAGTTCTTAGGACAAGGGTTAGGTATACTAAGACTACCAAGATAAAGAATCTTATTAATAGTGTCAAAAACATTTTAGGATTGCTGTGATGGCTTGTTTGAGGCTTTAGGTAGAAGTTTTTCTTATCATTATCGACATGATTTTGGTGAGGTTTTGGAATTCTATATAGGTTTGGGAGTGGATAGAGGATGTAGTTTTTAACCAGTTTTCTAGGCATTGCCTCTCTTGAGCATTAGAGAGCAAGTGGACTGAGAAAGCCAAGGTGCAAAGAGAGATTTTACTCTGATTTCCTAAGGGGAGCCAGAGAGTTAGGAACATTTAGAAAAATGTAGTTAAATTTGTGTGTGGCATCATCAAAGGCAAGTATAAAAGGAAGGACCAGTTTATGGAGGACAGTCTGTTGTTGAACACATAGTATTAAAGTTAGAGACACTAGGACAGTCATTGTATTTGTGTGGTCTAATATATTGAAGGGAGTATCTTTGAATGCAGGTGGGAGAGTGGTCACTTATAGAATCTGGTAGTGTTTAGGGGTTGTGGGATATGTTTGAACTGGATACTAGGATTCAGTCCAGGAGAGAGCTAGAGTAGTTTGGCTTGCTAGAGTGGGTAGGGGTTCAGTTTAGCTCTGTGAAGCTGTGGAGATTTATACTATATTTAGCAGAATCAGTGGTCAGAATTTGCCGATCGATGTTGATGTCACCCAGTATTATAGTTTCATTAGATATGTTGTGAGTGATCCAGGAGAGAACATGTTCAAGAATGGGGATATTCTTACCTGGGGGATGTATATGCAGCAATTATAATTTTTTTGTGATTAAGTTTGCAGTTTACTACTAAGAGCTCTGCAGGGTGAAAGTTGGGGAGTGAAATGGACAAAGGGGACAAGTTAAGTTGGTCAGAATAAATTATAGCTACACCTCTTCCTTTTTTGTGGACCCTGTCTAAGTGGAAGATATTGCATACAGAGAAAATGTTGTTATCATTGATGTGGGGTTTGAGCCAAGTTTCAGTGAGAGTTATTACGTCAGGATAGTAATGGGCAATCCATGAGTGGAATTCATTGATTTTGTTGAGAATGCTGTGTATATTCAAAGAGTATAAGATTAAGCACTTAGGGGAGAAACTGGGGTGAGGGGAAGGTGGAGGTTGGGAGACTGATGAGAGGAACTGGAGAGGGGGCCCAGGTTGGGATGAATATCTCCTGATAGGAATAAACTTTTGGTGATATGTATAAGTGTAGGAATCTTTACAGTTGTACGTGTGGTATTTAGGTTTAGTTTTGAGGGGTGTGAGGAGTGTAGGACTAATTTGATCTTGAGTAAGAGTGGGTTAGAAGGGGTTAAATAGGCAGAGTGTTATTAAGAAAGTGTGGGGAGTTTGTAAGTCTCTAAGTGAGTGAGTAAGAGTAGGAGGAAACTAAAAAACACAGACTTGAGCCTAAACCAGTGCAACAATCACTAAAACATAAATGATAAAAAAATACACTGCTGCAGCCACATACACGGGATTGTTCCAGTTTATTGCAAGTAAGGCACAAATTCAGATTGAGCACTTTCTTCCCTTTAGAATAGGGATTTCATCAGAATCTACCACAACCTGTTCACACTTCCCCTTAAATAATAAAATAATTAGTGACATCATACAATTAACTACATAAAGGAACACGTTCCCTATATAAATTAAAATACAATATGTCATATGTTAAAACTAAGCTGCTAAAACTCTATATTCTTTAATACAACTTTATATAAAAACATGAATATAATAATTTATAATACAAAAATATATAAATAATATTTATAAAACCTGAAAACTTTTAAATATGAATTATCTCATGAAAGCTACTTTTTTGTGTAACAAGGGCTTGATGGAGATCTTATCATTAAGTCCTGGGTCTTGACTTGCCTGTAACTTAATTTGCCACCTAACCTGTCTTTCCTCAATGTGCTTCTAAAGTCACCTCCTCTTGGATTTTGCAACACTCTTTCTAATATAGCAAACTCAAATTCAGAAAAACTAGGGCATACAACAGAATGCTTAAATAAGATATTATTCATGTTACTAGTGGATATTTGATATGTATGTTCATATATCCTGTCCCTTAACCGCCTCTCAGTCTTACCTACATAAAAACTGGGACAGGATTTACACACATAGTCAAATACACCACTCCTGTAGTCTGACAATTACCCCTGTCAAATCTCACCCGGGTTTTTAAAGAATTAGCAATTATAACCTTCTCCCTTGTGCATATATATTTACATTGAGAACAAGTACCACATCTTGTCGTACCATACCTTCCCTTGTATTTTGGTACTTCCTCAAAACATTTTTTCAAATTTGTTCCTGTCTTGTATAAAAAAGTGGGTTTGGAACGCACTACCACCCACAACTTTTAATTATTCCTTAAAATGGCCCAATTGTCTTCTACTATTTTTTTCACCTCATATGCCTTACCACTGTAAGGAACCACCATAGCTCTATCAAATTCTTTATTTTCTTTCTCCTCACTATGTTCGTCTTCAGTAATAGTGTTTGGGTTACCTAATAGGGGCTTATATTTCTTTCCCCACTCATTCCTTACATATTTCACATAATCTGAAATAATTTTAATGGGGTCCTCCCTTTCTTTAAATACATTGGCTACTTTAAGTAGTTCCTTATCCACATCTTTCTCACTGGATGTTATTCTGGCTACCCAAATGAGTTGCCCTTGAATTATACTACTTTTTTGATGTGGGGGGTGACTACTGGTGTACTGTAAATAAGAGTTACTAAAAGTGGGTTTCCTAATCACCTTAGATTTAAAAGTGTTATTAACCTTCTGAATGTGGGAAAAAAACAGCAGAAAAGCTTGGAAATGAGAATACAGTATTGGTATTTTAGAATGAGGGGGTGTAGTTCTGGAGGAAGTGCTAGCTGGAAAAAGTGTGTTTCAAACTGGTAAGCGTATGCAGTTAGAGGGGATGTAGTAAGATGGGAGGATGAGAGCTTTGGCTGGAAGGAGTTAAAAGGAGGAGGAGAAAGAGAGGGGGGAAAAGGGTTAAAGTATAAATTTAGAACCATGAGAAGTAGACCAAGCAGCAGAAAAAAATATCAGTTGCAATATAATGTCACAGGTTTGTGCCAATGTTACAAGATAAGATAAGAAGCCCACTGCTATTTTGTTTGAAAATACACAAGATTGTTAGAAATCTTTGTCAGGCACTATAATCCCTGTGCAACTGGTATAGATGGTTTTCCTTTATTTTCTAAACGGCAGGTTAAATGTATTGTTTATTGAGCAATAAACAAATAAGAAATATCAATAAGACATATGAATAGTGAAAGATGGGGGGGCTAGTTATTGCGACCCAGTTACTGTGCACACCACTACCCTACCTCGGTTAATTATACAAGTTAAATAAGACTCAGAAACTGCAACTTAATGGGGAAGACATACATTGGGCAGAACCTGAATGAAAAGTCAAACTTGGGACATGCTCTTGCAGTATAGGTGATTTTCAAAGGCGGCCAGTCCCAGGAAGGACACATTCATTTGCAGTGTATAGTGTGACTGTAAAAGTAAAAGAAAAGACAGTTGTAGATAAGGGAATTGGAGGGCAAGCTTGAGGAACATGGCTATTAATTGAAAACTCTAAGGGTGAAAGGAACCAAAGTTACAGAGAACAGTAAAAAACAACTATGCACCAATACAAAATAGTACTAAGCAGGGAACAGTATATCACAGATATAGAAATCTCTATGAATACATAAAATCATACAATAAAACTAGGCTGCAAGCAGCTGAACATCATATTCAATACCAAGATTGCAGTTCATATGTTAAAATAACTGTTAAGCAAACTTTAGCATTAAGAATATATCAGAAGCCACAACATCTAGCACAGTTAACACATATTGCAATGAGACTAATAATAAGCAAATAAGACTGTTAGCAAATATAATACAGTAGCAAGGTTTACAGTTTTTGAAATAGGCAGTCTTGCTTAAATAGACAGAACAGTTTGTGTCTAACGAGCGAAACACAAATAGCTACAGCATTAATGTTGAAGTAAATAATCATTAGGTCACTCATTTAATAAGCAATACAAAAGGAAGAGTCAAATAATGTATGCATACTAGAATACAGCTTAGGAGAAGACAAAACCTATGTGGTGAGCACACTATTCACTGGATGTCAAGGAGCTGCAACTAACATAAAAGCATTATTTTAAAAATGGCGCCCACAGCATCGCAGGTAATAAATAACCTCAGATCAGACACTGGAATAGAGGAGGGGCCTTAGTTTGAGCAGCACGTACTTTAGAAAAAGTAGTGTGCGTTTAAAAACAGAAACAGAGTATAGTGATTGGAAATACCTAGTCACTGACTACGAGAAGCAGACCAACCAGCAGAAAAAACTATCAGTTGTATTATAATGCCACAGATCAGTGCAAGTGTTACAAGATAAGATAAATTAGAAACCATTTGCTTGTCTTTAGATTTTCTTTTTTGCAGTGCCGGCATCACTGGCTAAAAACATAATTTTTTCAAATAACATTTATTGACCAGGTATGTCCAACTAGGCCAGAGGCCCATTTTCAGCAGAGACCCAGGGAGAAAAGTCCCACAGTAATATATGACAACAAACAAAAACATAGTAACAGTAAACATTAGTACAACAGAATTATTTTAGAGAATCAAGAAACTGTACAAAGCAAGGTCCCGTTAACTAGTGGAAACCCAGGGGGAGAACTCCACAGTAGTACAACACAAACAAGTAGCAGTAAATATTATACAATCAGAATAACTGTACAAATATGGTAAAGAATGAGTAAACAGTAAGTTAAAGTTAACAATAGGGATGTTAGTCTGGTGAGAAAGGTAAATAAGAGTGGGGAAGTAGATTAACCAGGGAAGAGGCATGAGCATAACCAGTGACTGGTAAGGTGTTCCTTTAGGAGTGATTTGAACTGGTCATCTACTGGATTTTTTGTTATTATGTCTGGAAGGATGTTCCAGAGTTTGGCTATTCTGTGTGAAAAGAGGGAGTACCCATGTTGGTTGTTGGAGATGAATATCTTTAGTAGTAGTTTGTTGGAAGATCTAAGGGATCTGCTATTACTATTAGGTTGAACTAAAGAGTAGATGGCAGGGCAGTTGTTGGGATGGTAGATTATTTTGTGGGTTAAGGATAGTTGATTGAGAGATAGAAGGTTGGGGAGCTCTAGCCAGTTTAATATTGAAAGGGCTGAGCAGTAGTGGGATATGTGTGGGTGATCAGTGGCAAATTTAGCAATTTTATGGTAACATGATTCTAGATTGCTGAGGTCAGATTTTCAAAGGTTAGCATATATGAGAGAGCCATAGAGAAGGGTAGATAGAAGGTATGTGCGAGAAGTAGCTAGCCCGGAGTTGGGAGTTAGGAATGGTTTGGATCAGTATAGGGTACCTAGGTTGATGTGGACTTTTTTGATGGTTTGGGCATATGTATGTATGTATGTCAGATTTGAGGTTGTTATCTATGGTGACACCTATAAGTTTTGTGTGGTTAGTGGGGGCAATTTTGGTACCATTTGCAGAGATGATTGATATAGGAGATGGGAAGGAAGTCTTGGGTTTTTTGGTACTAAAAACTATGATTTTGGTTTTGTTTGGATTTAAAATTAGTTGGTGTTGAGAGAGGTTGGTTTCAATATCCTGAAAAGAAGATTGCATTTTTAGTTGGAGTTCTTGGGTTGAGGGGGCAGAACAGATAAGGGTAGCATCATCTGCATACTGTACTATGGAGGTATGTTGGTTTCCTGTACTAAGGTTGCTTCTGAATATGATGAAGAGAAGTGGACCTAGAACAGAACCTCGGGGTACACCCACGGAGATGGGGGGGGGGATAGTTTTCCCATTTTGTAGCTTGTTGACAGTTGGAAAGATAGCTGTGGAACCAAGTTAGTGAGGGTAAACTAAGGCCATATGAAGATAGTTTATTTAGTAGAAGCTGGTGGGATATGGTGTCGATGGCTTTAGCCATGTCAAGAAATATGGAAGAGACATGTTGGCCTTCATTCATAAGATGGTGGATGGTGTTAGTGAAGATTAGGAGGGCTTTGCTGGTACTATGCTTTGGTCTGAAACCATGCTGAGAGTTGGAAAGGAGGTTATTGTTAAGGAAGTAGTTTGTGAGCTGGTTGTGGATGCATTTTTCTAAAATTTTCGCGAGGGGGGAAGTATGGTTATGGGATGATAACTGGTTAGTTCTTTGGAAGGGCCACCTTTGTGAAGAGATATAATATGAGATATTTTCCATATGAGTAGGACATAATGTTCTTTGACAGAGCAGTTAATCAGGATTGAAATGGGGTAGGCAACTGAAGGGGCTGCAAGTTTTAGAAATTCATTAGGGAGTTTGTCTGCAGCTGTACAGCATGGTTTCAGTTTGGACAAGAGAGTTTTTATGTACTTAGTTTGTATGGGTAAGAAGGAGAAGGGGCTATGATTGTCTATGGCTGGGGTAGTAAGTGGCTGGGTTGGTTGGTTGTCTAGAAGGGAGGTGACTATGTTGATGAAGTGGGTGTTAAATTGAGTTGAGATAGGGACTCAGCCATTTGAGGTAGCAGTAGGGGGTGGTAGAGGTACATCCTGGGTTTAGCAGTTGGTTGATGGAAAGCCAGAATTTTTGAGGGTTGTTTTGTTTTTTGTTTTTGCTGACAGGATAGGAAGTATACTTGTTTGTCTCTTTTTGTTTTTTTGTTAAGTTTTTTAGTTGTTGATACTTAAGGAGGTCAGATTTGTCTTTGGATGTATAATAATCTGACCAAGCTTCATCTCTACGTCTCATTAGTAGTTTGGTGTCTTTGGATAGCCATGGGAGGGGCTTGGTCATAGTACAAACTTTTCTGGTAGGGGCTAGATTATTAAGAATTGTAAGGAAGATTTCATTAAAGTACTGAACAGCATCATTTAATTGTAGGTGCTTAAGTGGGACCAGTTACATTGTTGTCGTAGAAGGTTGAAAGTAGTGGGGGAGAAGTTTTTCTTGGATGTGATGTATTTGTAGAGGATCTTGCCTTGGGTGTACACGTGTTTCCTGTAAAGAAAGGATGGATAGTGGTCACTGAGGGAGTCAGTTAGGCACCCAGCTAAGAAGCCTAGGCTAGGTTTGTTAGTTAGGATCCAGTCTAATGTTGACTGCTTGTTAGAGTGTTTGTCAATATGAGTCGGGAAGTTTATTGTTTGGGTGAAGTTGAAGAGATTAATAAAGTTGGATGGGCTATTAGTAGTGCAGGAGTGCCAATCTAAGTTGAAGTCACCAAGAACAATAGTTTCTTGGGTGAATTTAGTGGCTGCCCAGGAAAGAGGTGCTCTACAGTGGGGAGGCTATTGCCGAGAGGGAGCAAGGTGACAATTATTATTACTGCTTTGTTGGGGTTGATTTCAAGGTGGGTAATTAATATTTCAGATTTGGGTAAATTGGGAGGAGTACAGTTTAGTTGGGCTACTTTGAGGGTATTTTTAAATGTAACTGCAATACCACCTCCGCGTTTGTTGATTCTGTCTGCTCTTATGATGTTAAAATCATTATTTATGCTTCACTTTTTTGAACATATATTGCACTTGTCCTCTTAAACTTCTGCAGTTGTCATATTTCTTTCTGTCATTTACTTGTGCTAACTATTATCCATGTTTGATATTTAGTGTGCAATGATACTATGCTGTCCAAGCTATAACAAAGTCCTTATAATCAGGTTTACATTTTGGCATATGCATGAATGCTGAGGATATATACTAGTTTGAAGATATTATTTTAGTATAAAAAAATCTAAATAATTATTGGAAAACAACCTATTCCTAGTGTATATGTAAGCTTGTACTCTAAAAGATTGTATTTTACATCACCTGATATATACACTATACCAGTATGGCTATAATAATAGTGCATACCAGTATGGCTATAATAATAGTGCAATCATGAGATTCTGAGTAAAAAGTATACTGAAGTAATTATTGTTATTGACCTGCTATTACATCTCTTTTGCCCATAGTTAAATAGTTTTGCAGTTGATACTCTACATTACATAAATGCACATTAAAATGTGTGCCATGTACTATGACTGCTATACCCTGAGATAAAATTCTGCTATCCTGAAATGTAATCCAATGGATTTCTAATGTTCTTGTTGACTTTAGTCATGTCACCTTAGTACACACATAAATTTGCCAAACTTAGTGTACTTAACTTGTACTTAATTAAAGCCCCAGACCTCTGACTTTGAGGAGATGAGAAGTGAGATTGCCAATATTGGCCGAATGTTCAAGGACAGAGGATACCCCGTTTCTATGATTAATGGTCTTTCTCAATATGTTATAAGAGAATGGGGCAAAAAATATAAACCACTATAAGGAGCAGAATTGGTAAGTAACAGAAATACAAGGGAAATAATAGTTATAGTAGAGCATTAATATTAGAATATAATCCAACAGCAGAAATAGTAAAAAATATAGTTACAAGAAATTGGGCTCAACTAAAAGGTGACGCTAAGGTATGTAGAATCTTGGGGCAAAAGCCTAACTTCATGTACAAAACTGCCCCAAATTTGAAAAATAAATTTGAATATAATAGAGGTATACAAGCACAAGGAAGAACTAATGAAGGTACTAGGAAATGTGGTAGGTGCAACCAGTGCTTTGCTATAATAGAAGACAACTACATTATTCTAGAGAATGTTAATAAAACAAAGATACATTTTAAGAAAGGGAACTGTAATGCTAAGCAAGTGATATACTTAGCTAAGTGTAACACCTGTGCTGCATTCTATGTAGGGAAAACCTGTAGAGCTTTTAAAAACAGGATATACGAACATCTTTATAATATAAGGAGAAAGGACAAAAATAGAGCTCTATATAGACATATAGTAGCTAATCCTACTTGTGCTGCCTTTAGGTTTGGAAATGTGGAAATAGTTATACCACAGCCCAGGGGGAGAAATATAAAAGATATTTTGAAAAAGAGAGAGAGGTGAGGTGGCAGTTGTTTTTAAATGCAAATTGTGCCCCTGGTATTAATGATAACATTACTATTACACCTTTGCTGGAATTTAGATAGCAGTACATATAACAATAAGTATGAGTGTATCATTGTTATAAATATGTCACACTATTATACATGTATTGTATATAGGTTAAACTTCAGCTTGTCATTATTACAAGAACACAAGTTTACAGCATAAAAACATGTTCATTGCTATTAGGTTTTTAATATTTCTAAGATTTTTAACATTTTTTATGAACAACAATGGTTATTCATATTGTTTATTTATAAGTTTTAGTGTTTTATATATGCAGTTTTTTTTAATTTAAACTGGAACTCACATGGTAGATTGTTACTGTTGCTTTAAGCTAATGAAGTAGTTGCTGTTAATTAATGAATTCATTGACTTGAAAATGGTATAAATAGCAGTGGCGAATGCCTTTTTATTTATTCTGATGAAGTCTATGGTGCAGTAGACAAAAGCGCTAAATCTTTTGGAGTTTTGGATGTGAATAAAAGACTGTTCGTTTTTTCGATATACATTGAGTGGACTGCTGTGGCTTTTGAAGTGCTTGGGAATCCTGTGCCTGGTGTTTTTCCTATTACTTTTTATTTCTTATTTTTTGCTGGTTGCATGGGATAACACTGACAGTTTTGGTTTAGTTGATGGCCAGAATATATTATTATGTCAAAGTGGAAGTGGGAAACAACGATGTGAAAATAATGCCATGACTTCAGTGTAATGAAACTCCAAGGACTAGATAACAACAAAAATAAGAAATAATTTCTGTGTAAGTAATTCTGGTTTTCCATATGTTTACTGCTTTAGCATCTAATCAGATATAAATAGATTAAAGCAGGTTGATACAAAACCAGAAAAAGGAAGTTTTTTTAATAAAATGAAGGATATTATCTTGCTATAGGACATTGTGTACTCAGAGAGCATTATTTTACAATGACTGAAAATAAGTCTAAATAGAAGTAGATTTTACTTGCAAGATTCTCATATTCTCAAGATGTTGAAAATAGCATTCTGAAACTGCCCAATAGAATCAAAGGGCAATGAATTACATTTAATTAAATCCATCACCAGATAGCTTAAGAATCAGATGAGTAAGAAGTCAAAAATAGCTATGCACAAATTAAGGTTAAAATACAATAGATACTGAAAACATAGCTTTATCACATATTTACCATTTGGGATTAAGACCTAGTACTATATGGAATAAGCTTCTGCTCTGTATACTTGAGACAGCACACATTTATATTAGAAGTCTTTGCAATAGAAAGTATTATCATAGTTTCTTCCTTTCTGCAATGTTGTACAATCATATAAGAAATAATAGTCAAAAAGTAAATCCTGACATCATGACAAGTAGATAACCACTTTCCTTACTGAGCTGAGTCTATGCATCCTAACGATGAAATGATTAGAATCCCAGCCTAAACAATAATCTGCATAATGCTTCACAGTCTTATTTAAAGTTTATTTTACTAGTAGTTCATGGAATGTATTGAGTAATAGGTATTATTGATAATAAAAACATATGGAGGCACTGTACCCAGGCAACAAGGGATGGATGGGTTCAAATGCCAAGAATCAATTGACCACACAGGTAAGTTGTCTTGTGCAACTCCAGGCCCCTTGTCAAGTTTCTCAGAAAAGAAGAAGCTAAATCTAATAATTTTTGCACATAAAGCCTAGCTCGAAATGTATTAGCATATCAGTTAATATTTAATTTAAAAAGCTAGGCCTAGATCAAGATAGTATATGTACTGAGAAAAATCTATGTGGTTTTATGCCACACTATTATGCATTTTATAGTACAACATAAAAAGAAGAGAAAACAAACAAGTGGGAATGTTACATAATCACAGGGTACAAACCACTGAAGCATAAAATTTGGAATCTGAAACTGCAGTAAGTACAAACTCCTGAATGCATCACTAGCAGAGAATTATGGATTATATGCCCACTAGTACATGTCTCTAATTCTACATTTCTTCAAGAGGAAATCCCTCTTGTACTCTCATGTTTGGAAAGGGGTGTATCCACCATACATTCTGCTTAATAATTCTCTGTCCATAACTAAAGAATGTCAGATACCTGATTTTTGATTAAACAAATAATTGTGCTTATCTACATAGTTGAGTGAACTTCAAATGAGGAATTCTTGCACAGTATATCATAAAATTCAGACAATAAGTAATCTAAATGAAAATTTCATAGCTGTTCTTGAATTTAGAATAGAAAGAAATCACTGATGTTACAATTATTGTACTTTAGAAAAAATATAAAACTGCAATATAATTTTGTGTACACTGATGCCTACAGCCAACTAGCAGAGATAATCATCATTTATTAAGAAAATTATATTGAAGGTATTTATATCCATCAGACAAAAAAGGGACATACCAACAGTTTAACTAATCCCATCATGCTTTCTGAATCAATTATAATTTATCTTACAGGAGCCAATAAAATAAATGATGCTTCAGGATCAGTTTTCTTGCAGAATTATACAAATGTGGCCCACAGGAAATAATTTCCTTCTGATAACAACATAGAAGATTTTTTTTTTATGACAAGCTTTCTCCTTCATCTTGGAAATCTTCCTTTATTACACTTTCTTTAAAACCAAATAGTCAATCGATCTTACTGCACTACTGCAATTGATAGAGATCCATAAGTCTCTTAAACACGGAGTAGAAAACATTAATATCAACAATAGCAAATTGACTAAAATTATGATTATTTTAATTATTCCTGATTTAAATACAACACATAGCAGTAAGAAACACATATTATGAACTAAGCACATACAAAAACGTCTAATGATTTTACTGCTAGATTTGGAACAATTAATTTGTAATTCTTAAATAAAGTTCTTAAACAGATTTTCATGCTGGCCTAAAGAGGTAGAAAGATAGAGCAATTTAAATGGAAGGAAGATGTATAGTATTGAGACATCAACAAATGAGGTCAGATTAGCACAAAAAGTAAATGCTCTCCACAAACAAGAGGGAGAAAAAGTAACATTAAAGTTCAAACAGAAAAATAGAAGTAGAGCAGACAAAATAGACATGGTAGGGAGGAAATTGTATGTTATGAAGAAAATAATAGCAGCACATGATGTGATAAACATTGTAACCAAGGGAGAACATTTTTCACCCATGAACAGTTGCAGAGGTAATATTGGATAGTTAATAAATATAACAAAGTGTAATAAACAACATGTCTCAGTTTAAATTTAGAGAGATTATTAAAGAGGCATGGAAGAGGTTTAAAATAAACATAGTGACTTCCCACAACTACCTTTTTAAATGCACCACACATATAGAAAGCCTTATGCAGGAAACACAATAGCATTTTTTAATTGTAATTAACTTGATTTGGGAAATGTGATAGCTTTAGATATAATAACAATAACATAAGTAACTTGTACGGTTTCTCAATGAGGCATTACTCTGAGATCATGGAACTTAGCTAATTGCATTACAAATAAATCCAAGTTTTATATGGTTGGGTGATTGTATTTGGAAATGCAATGTGATTTATTCAAGAAACTTCATTTAGGATGGGACATGAAAGAAGATCAATGGAAAACTAAGATAAGATAATGCTATTCTGAACGGTAGTGGATATTTATATGAATAAACTGAATCTAATCCAAAAGTGATGTTATACATCATACCCAGGAAAGTCAGAAAGGCACCAATGAGATTCTGAAAATTAAGCAGCTGACAGACGTTGATATGTCAAGCAAACTAAAACATAGTATCAAGGAGGACATGAGAAAGATAATGTAAGCAACCTAGAGAAATTTAATGATTTAGTTATATATTTAGCCTTTCTATCAAACCATTTTAAGCTAAAAAAGAGTCAAAGATTGACTAAAATGCAGAAAATATAATAATTATATGATCATTTTAGTGTCTTGAAAAGTCGCAGATCTTATAATATATTTACAATTTGCCTCCTAGATCCATTGTTGTTAATGCAAATTTCATCCTACAAAATGTTGAAATTTATAGAGCATATGCAAAGACGCGTTCATACATACATAAATACAAACATTTCAAGGCATGCGTGTGTCACACCTGAGCAATAAGGATGATGTGTTTGATGGCAATATTAAGCAGTTGAAAGCGGAATTTTGCAATAGAGGTTATAGAGAAAGAGAGGTAGATAAGGCATTATGGGAAAGTAATATATGTAGAAGGAATAGAGCTCGTCTTTTCTATTCTGAGAAAGTGACGCAGGTGATACAGGAGACGAGTCAGACAACAGAGGTTTTACCTTCAAGGAGAAATGTACCTGTATTGCTTTACTATACTAGTGACATCAATAGTGTTTTACATATTATAGAGAATAATTGGTCCATTTTACATTTAGATGAAGGATTAAGAGGGGTCATAGGAGAGAAACCTAGATTTGTTTTTAAAAATAAAAAAATCACTTAAAAGACAGTTGTGCTACAGAAGGAACAACTCTGATAGAAGTGAAAGTAATGTGGTAGGTACCTATAAATGTATGCCCTGTAACTTTTGTATGTTCATAGATACCTGCACCAATTTTATCCATTCCTCCACAGGTATTGAATATAGATGCAAAGTCTATGCTAATTGCAGGAGAAGGGATTTTGTCTACTTAGCCAGCAGGATTTGCAGCTGTTTTTATGTAGGGAAAATGAGCAGATCACTCAGGAAACATATGAGGGAACATCAATATTGTATTAATAGATCAGATACACATAATACTTTAGCAAAACATTTTGTAGAGCTAGGGAGGGAACATAGTTTTGGTTTCAGGTTTATAGAAACTATTACACCTAGTGCTAGGGGTGGTGACATCAAGAACTACACAGAAAATCGGGAATTGTTCTGGATTGTCAACTAACAAGCTGAGAGGTATCCAGGCATTAATGGGTGTACCTCTATCAAGCTTGTTTTAAAGGACAGAAGTCTCTTTAAATGAATGTACTATATTTAATTGGATGATGTTTTTGATAGGCTGTTTTGTATTAATTGTGTAATGATGCCTGTATAATTAATAGTGCTTTTTTAGTGTTTTTTATGGTCTGAAGAAGCACAATCAGTTGTGTGAAAGTGCTTACCTTTATACATTAAAGTCTTCTGTCAGTTTTATGATATTGGCCATGTTTCAGTATTTTTCTTATATTATTTGGATTTTATTGTTGCTGTTAAACACTGTTTATCCCTGGGGGTGTTTATTGTTCTGCTGTGTATAGGATATTACCAATAAAATCTCAACCTAGGCAATTTATACTGTTGAATATACTTTCATTACAAAGTAATTGTTGTAATGTTTCAAAGTGATAAGTGAACTTTTTAATGTTTTTTTTTCCTCACCCTTACATGGTTTTCATGCTAAATGCTCAGATCTTTGGAACAATACCCACCAGCCCATTTGTTTTATATGTTTTAACCATGTAAGATCTACAAGTAACAGTGTCCACTTTTTAGGAGCAAAAATAGAGCAATACCTAGATAACAGGCTTGCTCAGAGGTACAGTACACAGTTGGACAGTAAAGAAATTAAAGAAATTAAACTCAACACAGTATGACAAAGCCTGTTAGAATTTTATAATCTTAATGCTTATTCCTGTTCTTCTAGTCTTATCAGAAAATTGGGCAAGTTATATCTTTGATTTATTAATTTTGCATGTTTATGGAATATATGTTTAAAATGCCAATTACAGTACTCCAGCTTACAAACTGTTGTACTGTTACTGAACTGTTTCATCAAGAATGGTGATTGCACATACTAATGACAAATATCTCTATACTGTGACTGCAAAATCATGTTCCTGATGGAGTGATACAATGATAGTGTCATCATTTACCAAGTAGTATCATCAACTTGGTCAAGGGTTTGTGTAATGGTTAGGATGTTTATCTCAAAGACACAAGGTACAGAGTTTACGTTTCAGTTTTGAGGGGAAAATGGCTAGACTTAAAATGATGCTGCACTAGCCATTTACAAGGGGGATGAACAAGAAATTATAATTCAACTCACTGCTCCAATAAGCAAATAAAAATTAATAAGGTTTAGTGATTTCATCCAAAGCTGATGTGGGACTTCATCATAACTAGTCATAATACTGTACAAGCTGTGTTACACATACATGTAATATAATATTTTATCATGAGATCTACTATCTCCAATCAAAAGCCTTCACCAAAGCTGTAAAATAAACTGCAAGTACAATTATTTTGTCATTCATAAAAATTCACACCCACATTAAACAAAATGAAGAGTTTTTGACTTACTGATAAAAACATTTTTTTTAAAAAGAGTTATAAACCAGAACATTTATATATTCACAATTATTCTATTAAAGATACATTTTAAGTAAGATGACATTGTAAAAAAAATTAAATGCAGCCACATTATCATCAAAGAAATACATATAAGCACAAATCCTTATTGAAAGTTTTGCAACACACATTTACAAAATTGAACCTATTGGTATAATATCACTGATGCCTGGGTCATTGACAGCATCCATCCTCAACTGTCAAATTACATTTTTGAAATCTATATACTCTTATTCTGGACTCCCCAAAACTATATCTGGGGTCTCTGACTACTCCTTCTAGTATATTCAAATACAAATTTAATAAACATTGTACATTATAAAGAATGATGGAAGAAGGCACAGTTGATGTTCCTTCTAAATATATTGTAGTTATGCTCATATATTCTCTTTTTTAATGTTCTTGTAGTATTACCAGTGTAAAACACTGAACAAGAACACAGGCCATATAAAATAAGCCTGGTGTCCCATAGTTACCCTTTTCAAAAAACTGATCTTAGACTGTGCTTTGTTTTCTAAAATAACATTTTTGTCTGGAAAGATGAAACTATACTGATTACATTTCCCACAAGCCTTTATTCCAATTGTGTCAAATGTCTCAAACTATGTTGATTTAATTATCTCGAATTGAGATTAGTTCCCCCTTGAATACAAACGTTGGACTGTCACCAAATACATTCAGTAAGTCAGGAGTTGCTTTGAATATCTTTTAGTTCCTCATAATAATATTCTTGAAAAAACCTAAATCAAGACTGCGATTTAACACCAGGGCTTTTTCATAGATTTCACTGTGGGATATATTTTATATTCCATTTCAAGGTAACTTCCTGGACTATTATATCCAATAAATTTTGGGGGTTACTCATTCTCGGAACATGTTAAAAAAGATGTTCTTTCAATTACAAAATTATCAAAATTGGAACCATACCAGCTAGTCTATCTAATTACCCCTTTATCAAGCTTGTCTTTTGTAAGCAAGGGTTGCAAATATAAAAATGTAAACAGCTATTTGAAAATGTGGGTTTCATATATATTGTAGATGAAAACCATTGATGTTCCTAAAAATAGTTACATCCGGACAGTCTACTCTACTCTACTAATGTGGTGGGAATATGAAAACCCTCCAAAATGCTGAATTTTCCAGATATCCAATGAAGTCTTCAGTTTTAATGTCTGTATCATTCCATAAAATAAATATTTTGTCAAGGAAGCAAAGATATTGTTTCAAGTGTCCAGGAACAAAAATGCACTGTTTAATCCACTCTTACAGGGCTAACTTTGTATATATATGGGTGCACAACCTGCCCCCATAGCCACACCACTGATTTGCTTGAAAACTTACCATCAAATTATATATACTTGGTATTAAAAATATTCTCCATCATATCCACTATTATATGTTTTTACATGGAGTTTTGTGGATTCCCTGCACTGCTGAGTACTGTTTTCTTTGAAATTTTTAGACTTAAAACTGGCCCAAAAGTACAGCTAGCCTAATACATACCTTTGAAACTATGAACTTAGTTGCTGAAAGATTTTGTAAAAATATGTGCATCTCTAAATCATCAAACTTGCAAATATCCATTTCATATCATGACTGCATGGCTCAAAACTTTAACAATACATTGTATTTTGATGTAAAGCCTTCAGAATGCTTATTTTTTAGACAGCATCAGGAAGGAGCAGAACATTTATGTAAAATACATTCAGAGATACATTTGTATCATATCTCAAAAGCATCTGAAACTTTTAGCACAAGGATTATTTTACATCAAAATATGATATCAATTAATTATGTTCTAACACAGCTAATTTCAACCTTTTATGCATACAGACATTTCAGTTTCCATTTCTATGAGCACATAATGAACTCAGGCTGATTTTTTTTTTTTTTTTTGGAATTTTTGAAACCACTCCCAGAAACTCTCCACTTTACATGGATTGCATTAATACCTGCACACTGCAGGTCCCTTCCTACCCATATACCCAAGTTGCTTTTTATTTATTTTTGTCTACATGCAGACTTTCAATGGCAGTTATAGTTTTTGTTTTTTTTGAGGCCGGCACCACTGGGGGCATAAGAGAAATTATTAATGCACTTTAAAGTTAATGCATATGATGGTTTATGCCAAAAAATTAGCAGGAAAATATAATTTGGGAATTGCTGTCTACTAATCCCCTACATCTTATTAAGACAAACAGTATTTCTCTGGAGCTATGAGAAGCAAAGTTCTCTGGTATTTGCACAGGTATATTATAACTACTCCAAAGACAGCACTAGTGGTATTAAACTGCCAAAGTAGATCTAAAACATTACAATATTGCCACTGACTAATATATATATATATATATATATATATATATATATATATATATAAAATGCAAGAAGCAACAGCAGTATGAAAACACATTCCCCGGTATTCAATAACCCCTATACTGAGTGAACAGGCAACACAGACATAATGTACACCTTCTTCCTCCTAATTTTAGTTTTCCTACTGATATTCTTGCAGCTTTAAATATTGACAGAGATTCATAAAGGTTACCACAAAGTGTAGACTACATGTACACTTAGTGTAATCTTTCTAAGTGACTAGAAAGCACAAAATATGTGATAAGAATTTTATTGAATACATATAGTGTATACTTAATATAGGCTTTATTGAATCTGGCCCATTATGCAAGCTAAAGAAACACATGCAGCACAACAAACATACTAGGACTCATTACTATTAATACTACTATTACTACCAATACTGCTACTACTACAACGACTGTATCTTGTCTTAAGTGACATGTTATGTGTGTTTAAAGATCATGCCTGATCAGGTGTCATGTTAGAAGTATCTTTGGTTGTTTGTGCATGTAGTGTGATTGTTGGATATGACACACTGAGATCTGTCCCTTTAAATTTGTATAAATTAGTTGATGTATGAGAGATTTTCATACCACTTTAGCCAGGAGATTGAATGCATTACCTAATTGTCAAATCATCATCATCATCATCAATTCCCTTGTTTCCCATTTTCTACATGGGGTCAGAGTGTTGTGCCAACGGTCGCCATCTGTCTAGATTCCATGCTACTTTCTTACCTTCTTTGACAGTCATGCCTGACTAATGCAGGCCTTCTCTCATGCAATCCATCAATCACTTCGCTGGATGCCTTCATTTTCACTTGTCTTCTTCCTGTCTGCCCAACTCTTCTTCACCAGATTTTCTGCTTTCCTGCCATGTGCCCATATAATTGTAATCTGTTCTCTTTGACGTTCTCTGCAATTGGAGCTACTTGGGCGTCTACTCTGATGTCAGCACTTCATCTCCATCATATCTAGCTTACTCAATCACTCTGCCAACACTGCCCACATTTGTGTAAAATACAGTAATACTTGTCCCACCACTGTTTTGTACACCTTTTCTGTTTCTTTGGTAATCTTATGTCATAGACTACTCATGATACTCTGTGCCAATTGGCTGCAGCACCTTTGCCTCTAGCATTGACCGTCTCATTTACATTTTGCATCTCTATAGCCAACCTCCCAGTTAGTTGAAGCTGTTAACTTGTTTCACTAGTTTTTCTTCTATCTCAATTCTCATCTTATGATTTTTACAACTCTGATTTGTACTCAGTTTCATCCCATGTGCCTTCAGTTTTGTATACTATTCCCCCATCCTTTGCCGAAGTTCTTGTTCAGTGTCTGCTTGTAATATCACACCATCTTCATATAGCAACCTAGTTGACCTGTTCCCCTCAAACCTGTTTAGCAATGTACTCCATCACCTGTAAGAAAAACAGTGGGCTCAGAACTGAACCCTGATGCTCACCCTCTCCCACTGTGAACTCTAGTGTTAGCACAAATACTGTCTGTACTTGTGTCATTTTGTCCTTGTACATAGTCTGCATTAATTCTACCAATGTTTCTGACAATGAATCATCACAGGACTGCCCAAATCAGCTTCTTTTGTCATATGCTTTCACCAAGTCTAGGAATGCACAGTTGGACTCTTTCCTCATCTCTAGCTTCTTCTCAAGTATCTAAATCACTACAAACATTGGGTCAGTTGTGCTGCATCCTGATCTAAATCTGAGCTGTCCATCTCCCATCTTAATTTATATCGCTCTGTGTATTTGTTTATCAATTGCCTTCTTCGGAACAGTCATGCATTGTGACAGGATTTTGATACCTGTATACTAACTACAGTTTTGAATGTTATCTTTGTTCTTGTATACTGGCAATAGCATGCTTATTCCCCAATCATCTAGGATATGCCTTCCTGTCCGTACTGCCATGTGTACCCTCAGCAGCCATTTCCCCTAACTCACCCAAAATCTTGATCATATCCGCCATGACCTCATCTCAGCCTGCTGCTTTCCCTGTATTCATTTTCTTTGGTGCTGCTCTTACTTCTTCTTGATTGGGCTCATCTTCTTATTTCATTGAAGGCTGTGTCTGGGGTATTACAACTTCTGTGAGATTGTCTTAATTCAGAAGCTGCTTGAAGTATTCTTTCCACCTACCTTTGATGTCCTGTGACTTATGAGCAAGTTGTTGCTGGTATACCTTATGAAGGGTGTCTGATGATTATCTTCTTTATCTTTTTGTCTTTTCCTTGCAACCTGACAAGAGTTTCTTTGTGCTATCTGCATAGTCATACCACTGTACTTATGCATACTTATGGAGGCTATTTATGGTTTCATCCAGTTTTGCTCTCATAGGAGGTGCAAATGACTAGTCATACATTAAAACTTTGACTTCAGTACTGCCCAGTGCATGTTTGGATAGACTTGTCACCTTAAATGTCAAATACGTTGTCTCAGTGGCTTCTTTCTTTTCTTCAACTGTTTTTTTTTATTCATTGGTCATTATTTTTCCTGGAGGTTTGTGGCCGTATGTACCTAATTTTTGTTTCTTGTGCTGGAGTCCTGATAATGATTGGCTTATTTTTGCTTATTATCAGAATCTTTGGACTGTCAAATCTTTGGACTGTCATTGGAAAGTCTGAACCTTTTATGTTTTTTTTATTATTAATGGCTGATTCCAACAGTCAGAACAATATACAGAATAACTGCACAAAACACCTTACTTGAAAGAAAGGGGTTAAAGCACTGAACTAGATGTGTAATATAAAGTTGATTGAAGTACTACAAAGTACTGTGAGCAACATTGTAAATAGTGTGAATAGATCTATGAGGCCAAGGTGTGCTGTTTTCCTTTCTTTCTGCATTAACAGACCTGTGTTTTTATAAAACTGTACCACCAGTGTCTTTTCAGATTTACACTAGGGGTGTACATCTGTGCACTGGGTAGGTGCTTACCAGTTTACCATTTCTCCCAAAATTCTCTACTGCCAAATGCATGAACTATTTAGACAGATTTCTGCATGTGAAGCTGCTGCCATTTTCCTGCAGTGAACCTAGTAGAATACCTGAGAAGTTTTGCTGCTGGCTCCTGCATGTTTCCTCAGAATACTTTTTTCTGTGACTTTTCCTGACATGAACTGTATACAAAAATGGGTGGACAAATCGATACTCTGACAGCACTTAAAATATAGGAGGGAAGGAGGGTAGGCTACTGCAGCAGTGATCTAATAGAACATATACTGTTGTGTTAAGTATCACTTATGAACTCTATTATGTTCTAACCTAGATCACTTTTGCAGTAGCGTAAAAGCTATTTGGGTAAACTACCATAACTTATGAAAGAAAAGAACAAAATGTGATGAGACCAATAAACTAAGACTATATGATTAACTGGAAATCTTATTTTCAATTTTTATTAATGACCTCTACTTAGCTATTCCTAATGCAACTTGTATACAATATGCAGATGACTCTACATTAATCTGCACAGCTAAATCTGCTTCTGAACTGCAATGCCAAACCTAGAACGTATTTAGTATAGTTGAGACATGGTTCTTAAAGCACTGCCTTCTACTGAACCCCAAAAAAACAAAGTTCCTGCTCTTTACACCTACTTGTAGGTCCACACCAATAGATTTCTCAGTCATTTCTAACAATGGTATATCATACATCCAGACTCTACCACCAAACTCATTGGTATTACAATAGACAACAACCTTAACTTCGACACTCACATTAACAACACTATAAAATCTGTTAACAGAAAAATGTGCTCCCTGTATAGAGTCAAACCCTTCCTTACACCATTAGCAAGAAATACCATTGCCCACTCCCATCTAATCTCTACTCTACTCTATGCCTCACCAATATACACTAACCTATCCAAAAAGAATTGTCTCAAACTTGCTACCTCTTATCATAATATTGCCAGATTTGCCACTGGTAAACCCTTCAGAACCCATCACTGTCAGAATCTAAAACAACTCGGATGGCTTGACCTTCAAAACCAGCTTCAATTCTACCAACTTACAATTGCCCATAAGATCCTTTACCAGCCATACAATAACCCAATACTCTCAGACCTCATAACCCCGCATAAAAATCTTAATGCCTTGCGTTCCTCAAATAAACTCCTAGCTAACATCAACAAGTCTCACAACATGGCAGGGGACTCTCTTTTCTCAAACACAACTGGGAAAAACTGGAACCTTCTACCTATTGAACTTACTTCCCTTCCTTCCTTACCACTTTTCAAACAAAAACTTAAAACCTTCCTCAAGAAACACTGGCTGTGCCTTTGTAGCAACCCTGACTAACCTATCATTACTGCTACTAATATCTTTTCTAGCTGTTCTCTCTCCACTAAATTAATCTTCTGTAGTGCAATGGAAAGCATGTAGTAAGAACCTGGATACTATTTTTTAGCCGCTAGCACATCTATATATCTTGCTCTAAACTTTCTATATAGTTTTATAAAATGTACTGTTAAATGCATAAAAATATCTTCTGTGTCTACTTCTTGTTTTTTTTTTTTTGTATCTGTCTTGGAGCTTTTCTCTTTGGTCCTCTACTGAAAATGGACATATATCCAGCTAGACTAGCCCGGTCAACAAATGTAAAATAAAATAAATAAAATAAAAAATAAAATGGTCCTAACAAAGCCTGTTCTAGACCTGTGAAAGGAATACAGCTTGCATTGCTGTGAAAAAGTATGTAGAAATGTCTGAGTAGCTAGCTGTAGAACTAGTAGAGTCCATCTGTTTCCAATATACCATTAAGGAAGACAAGGCTCTAGTAGAATGTGCCTTGATTATGCCTTGAATTGTTTTACAATGGAGGAAACACCAAAAAAGAAATAGGTAGGGACAACAATCTGGAAATTGTTTTGACACAGGTTGTCCTTTCTGTCCAATCATAGGAAATACATAGTTTTTCAACTTTCCAAAAAGACTTGTTTTATCAAGACAATACCTGGGTTGCCTGTTTTTGCCCAGAGTATGGACAAATGTTTCTCCCTGATAGTCTCTGGAAGCAATACAGGGAGAATGATGGCTTGATCCCAAATAACATCTGAAACTACTATTGGCATGAATGAAGAATCTGTTCTTAAATTAACCCTATTAATATGTAATCCCAAATAGGGTTCACCTACCACTTGTGAGCAATAAGCAAAACAGTCTTCTAAATCATGAATTGAAAAAAAAAGCTGGATGATCTGGTTCAAAAAAAGACAAAGTTAAGACCTCAACAAGGTGTCATCTTTTTCTTACATTCAAAAATGCTTTCAAGAACATTTTGACAAAAGTCTGAGAAGAAAGACAATCATCCATTGGCAGGTATGGTGAAATAGCTGACAAATTCAAATTGCTAAAGGGATAAGACTGGCCAGGGGTTAGTAATTCACAGAAATATAGTAGCAGCAGTGCTACATAATCCATGATTGGTCCTGGTTATTATAGTGCCACTAACTGGAAAATGACTTCCATATACTAGCATAAGATTTCCTAGTAGCAGGATTTTGTGCCTTCTTTAGTACTCTCTGCATGTTCTCAGAAAGAAGGTGTTAAAATTGAATCATCCAGGGAGTTAGTTGTAGTTGTTTCAGACTAGGGTTTATCAAACTCCCCCAGTCTTGCGTGAGTAGATCTCATCTGTGAGGAAGCTTGTGGTAATTGTCCTCAGCCACTGTGACAAAAAGAAAGTACTGCTGTTGCCTGAACCAGAATAGAGTAATCAGAATGATCTTTGAAGTGTCCCTCTGAGTCTTCAGAATAACCATGGATATCAATTGAAAGGGTGCAAATGCATTAAAGAACATTTCTTTCCATGGGAATGAAAAAAAAAAACATCTCTTCTCCAGACCTGCCGAATATGTTTAGCTGTCTATTTTAATGGAGGTAAACAGATGTACTTGAGGTGTTCCCTACAACTGGATACATTCATGGATATAATCCCCCCCATTTAACTTCCATTTGTGAGAACCATTCTCCAGGGGCTCCTAGATACTAACCCTGGATCCCTTCCTCCTCTGAGGCTGTGTCAGCTATGGTAATCTTCCCTTATAGTTAAAACTATTGCAGCTTCAACATATTTCAGTTTTGTCAGTTGCACTTACCATAACAGTAGATGCGAGATAAAAATCACTGCTGCAGTATCCACATGTTCACTCCTCTCCATACCCTGATTTGTATTTTTTTTTTCAGGACAGTAGTCTCCCTATTTTTTTTCATTGCAAGAAAATTCTAAAGTATTTTCGTGACTAGGCTGCTGTTTTGTGCACGCAGGAGCTCGACACATAGCAGCCTGGGTGCATGTCTGTGTGGGGACAGTGAAAGCTTTTGTAAGACACAGGCATTATACCCTTGACAGGATATAACTCATGTAGTTAAGGCTAATTTAGCAGTGATTTCACTGAACATTTTGTGGTAAGTAAGACTTACATAACAGATTTTCTTCAATGTGGGGAAAAAACTCTCAAAAAAAGGAAACAGAAGTATTTTATGCGACAGATGCTCAAATAAAGTTGTTTAGATATCAGTTTAATAGTACATCACTCGGATCGTCTGGGCACGGGTGCTGGCGGAAATTGGGCTACTGTTGGCCGAAGGAGGAGAAGAAGCGGAAGGCATGCCCAAAGGCAGGTAAGGGCTAGGACTGTGATAGTGAGGGTCGGAACTTTGAATGTAGGCAGTATGACTGGTATAGGGAGGGAGCTAGCTGATATGATGAACAGAAGGACGGTTGGTATATTGTTTGTGCAAGAGACCAGATGGAAGGGGAGCAAGGCTAGGTGTATCGGAGGCAGTTTCAAATTGTTTTATCATGGTGTGGATGGGAGGAGAAATAGAGTAGGCATTATCCTGAAGGAAGAGTATGCTAAGAGTGTTTTGGAGGTGAAAACAGTGTCGGATAGAGTGATGTTTATGAAGCTGGAAATTGATGGTGTAATGATGAATGTTGTTAGTGCATATGCTTCACAAGGTGGGTGTGTGATGGATGAGAAAGAAAATTTTGGAGTGAGTTGGATGAAGTGGTGATGACTGTACCCAAGGGTGAGAGAATGGTGATTGGAGCAGATTTCAATGGGCATGTTGGTGAAGGGAACAGAGAGGACGAGGAAGTGATGGGTAGGTATGGTGTTAAGCAAAGGAATGCAGAAGGTCAGATGGTAGTGGATTTTGTGAAAAGGATGGACATGGCTGTGATGAATAAGTATTTTAACAAGAGGGAGGAGCATAGGGTGACATACAAAAGTGGAGGAAGATGCACACAGGTGGATTATATCTTATGTAGAAGGGCAAATCTGAAGGAGATTGGAGACTGTAAAGTGGTGGCAGGGGAAAGTGTAGTTAGACAGCATAGGATGGTGGTTTGTAGGATGACATTGGTGATCAAGAAGAGGAGGATGAGTGTGAGGGCAGCACCAAGGATCAAATGGTGGAAATTGAAAAAGGGTAATTGTAAGGTGATGTTCAGGGAAGAGTTAAGACAGGCACTGGGTGGCAGTGAAGAGTTACTGAATAGCTGGGTAACTACAGCAGAGCTAGTAAGAGAGATGGCTAGAAGAGTGCTTAGTGTGACATCTGGAAAGAGGAAGGAGGAGTAGGAGACCTGGTGGTGGAATGAAGACGTACAGGAGAGTATACAGAGAAAGAGGTTGGTGAAGAAGAAATGGGACTGTCAAAGAGATGAAGAAAGTAGACAAGAGTATAAGGAGATGAGGTGTATGGTAAAGAGAGAGGTGGCGAAGGCTAAGGATAAGGTGTATGAAGAGTTGTATAAAAGGTTGGACACTAAGGAGGGAGAAAAGGACCTGTACCGATTGGCTAGACAGGGACCGAGCTAGTAAAGATGTGCAGCAGGTAAGGGTGATAAAGGATAATGAGGGAAACGTACTCACAAACGAGTAGAGTGTGTTGAGCAGATGGAAAGAGTACTTTGAGGGGTTGATGAATGAAGAGAATGAGAGGGAGAGAATGTTGGATGATGTACGGATAATGCAGTGGATAGCAAGGTGGAAGTAAGGATAGCTATGAAGAGAATGAAGAACGGAAAGCCTGTTGGTCCAGGTGACATACCTGTGGAAGCATGGAGGTGTTTAGGTGAAATGGCAGTGGTGTTTTTAACTAGATTGTTTAGTGAAATCTTGGAAAGTGAAAGGATGCCTGAGGAATGGAGAAAAAGTGTTTTGATACCAATTTTTAAAAATAAGGGTGATGGGCAGAGCTGTAGTAACCACAGAGGGATTAAACTGATCAGTCACAGCATGACATTATGGAAAAGAGTAGTGGAAGCTAGGTTAAGAAGGGATGTGATGATTAGTGATCAACAGTATGGTTTCATGCCAGGAAAGACCACTACAGATGTGAGGTTTGCTCTGAGAGTGTTGATGGAGAAGTACAGAGAAGGTCAGAAGGAGTTGCATTGTGTCTTTGTGGATTTAGAGAAAGCATATGACAGGGTGCCTAGAGAGGAGTTGTGGTATTGTATGAGGAAGTCGGGAATGTCAGAGAAGTATGTAAGCGTGGTACAAGATAAGTACGTGGGTAGTGTGACAGCAGTAAGGTCTGCAGTGGGAGTGATGGATGCGTTTAAGGTGGAGGTGGGATTACATCAAGGATCAGCTCTGAGCCCTTCCTTATTTGCAATGGTGATGGACAGGTTGACAGACGAGATCAGACAGGAGTCCCCGTGGACTATGATGTTTGCAGATGACATTGTGATCTGTAGTGAGAGTAGGGAACAGGTGGATGAGACCCTGGAGAGGTGCGGAGATATGCTCTAGAGAGAAGAGGAATGAAGGTCAGTAGGACTAAGACAGAATATATGTGTGTGAATGCGAGGAAGGATAGAGAAATGGTGAGGATGCAGGGAGTAGAGGTGGCGAAGGTGAATGAGTTTAAGTACTTGGGATCAACAGTTCAGAGTAATGGTGAGTGTGGAAGAGAGGTGAAGAAGAGAGTACAGGCAGGATGGAGTGGGTGGAGAAGAGTGTCAGGAGTAATTTGTGACAGACGAGTACCAGTAAGAGTGAAAGGGAAGGTCTACAAGAGGGTAGTAAGAACAGCTATTTTATACGGGTTGGAGACAGTGGCATTGACAAAAAGACAGGAGTCAGAGCTTGACGTGGCAGAGTTGAAGATGTTAAGATTTGCACTGGGTGTGACGAGGATGGACAGGATTAGGAATAAGTATATTAGAGGGTCAGCCCAGGTTGGAAGGTTTGGAGACAAAGCCAGAGAGGCAAGATTATGTTGGTTTGGACATGTGCTGAGGAGGGATGCAGAGTATATTGGGAAAAAGATGCTAAGGATGAAGCTGCCAGTTAACAGGAAAAGAGGAAGGCCTAAGATAAGGTTTATGGATGTGATGAGAGAGGATATGCAGGTGGTTGGTGTGACAGAGCAAGATGCAGAGTACAGGAGGAAATGGAAACAGTTAATGTGCTGTGGCGACCCCTAACGAGAGCAGCCGAAAGAAGAAGAATCTTTTGTCTATAAGGCAAATTCCCAGCATAATAAATTAACAGGTAAGATATCAAATGATTGTAGGCAAATATTTTAATCATGAATAATGTCTATAAATGAATGCCTTCTATTAGTAACTTTGAATACTGAGCCTTTAATACTGATACTTGCTTAGTATGACAGGACGTTTGGGTTGAATAGAGTGTCATAATTTGTGATAATGTGTGTTATTCCCTGGCACAACCTGTCTTTCTAAAAGGAATGTTCTTAGACCATCCTCTCAGCAGCATAACTCTTCTTAAATATGTAACATATATAACATATATAATATACATATACAATTTCCAGTGAGTGAAATTATTTTTTTGGATGTGAAACTACTTAAGATCAATGGAATGGTACAAACATTCATACATAGAAAAGATGTGCAAACCACTAGATATTTAAACAATTTAAGCATGTACCCCAGACATATCTACAAAGGCATTGTGAAAAACCAGTGCATATGAGCAAGTAGGCTGAATACAACACGGGATGGTTTTGTATCTGAAATGAATAATATAACTAGTGATTTCATTCAGAGAGGTTATAATAAAAAATTGATAAGACATTATAATTCAGCTAGACCTTATTTGCATAGAGAGAATATTCAGGGTCCTGATAATATAGGAAGGACAAATAAGAGATATGATTTAGGTTATGTTATGAGATATAATAAACATACAGGCCAAAGTCAAGATATTATTAAGAAAAATTGGGCCATATTACAATCTGATGCTGACATAAAAGGAATAGTAGGAGAAAACACTTCTTTGTATTTAAGAAGGAAAATAATCTAAAGCAGCTCCTATGTTATAAAGATTTTAATTTTAATTTAAAAAATCAAACAGTTCAGGTGCATACTAAGAATACAGTTCTGTGTTATAATTGTGTGTTTTGTAAACATATTAACACCAATGTAGAATTCACACATCCTATTCTTAAGACGACATTTTTGTTTAGAACATTTGCAGCATGTGTAAGTGAAAATATTATATATCTGACAAATTGTGCAAAATGTTTGTTTTTATATTGGCAAGACCAACTGTAAATTGAAAGAAAGGATTGCCTCTCATTTGTCAGAAATTGGTAGAAGGGTAGACACCAACGCTCTCAGCAAGCACATTATGGATTGTGGAAATTACGATACATTTATGTTTAGAGTATTGCAACAAATATATGTAAATAGAAGAGGGATGATATTATTAATAAGACCAAACAAGCCCAGTATAAATGAATCAATTATTGTAGAGCAGATATGCCCCCTGGTCTTAACAAAGTTAATAGTATAAAGCCTATCTTAAAATATAAACAAGCATATGCTTTATAAAGTAATCATGTTTTTAATTTGTACAGTAAGTATTTAAACTTTAAGTGATTTGTCTAATTATTTGTTTAATGTGACTGGCTGGCATTTTCTGTATATAATGACTGCTTTCCAGTGATTTTATTTGTATTGAAAAAGAGTGTAGATTGGAAAGCTTTATGTACTATTAAACTTTTACAGTGTGGACATTTGTGCCTTGGTTTGTTTTGTTTTGGAATTTTGGATTATCAAGACACGTTTAGCAGTTGGCTCTACTTGTTTGTCTTTAGTCTCTTCTCCTGACATTCACATATATAAATGTGCTGGATTCAAACATGCATGGTATTTTGCTCCTGAAAGTGAACTTAAAGCTCAAGGTTGAGATTCTATAAGTTTTCAGTATGCTAAAAAGATGCCCTTAACTTTTACAATTCTTATTGCTTTAATGATGCTCTGCATAACAAATTCTATTAGTTGTCTGGCTTGTGAGAACAGTGGATTCACTCTTTTAATGACAGTACTTTGGCTATTGCATGTTTCTTTGTACTAGTAAGTATCGTAGGCTGGACCATTGTGAATTATTCATGTGTGTGGAATGCACTTGTAAATAACTTGCCATGAGCCAGAAGCACAATCTGTGAAATCAGTAGAATCATCCATGGCAACTAACACGTGCTGTCTAGATGTCTATTATATGGAGCCCCAGTGCAGTCAATGCTCAATTCAATCTTCTTTTTTTTGGGGGGGGGGGGGTCCTTAGCTTTTATGGAAACAGTATTGTCATGTTGTGCGATTGTTCAAAAATGTAATCAGTGTTTCATCATTTTCTCAATAACTTTGTATTCTGTGGGAAACCATATTTTCTCTCTCATCTTTTGTGTCATTATTCTCAGATGAATGTAATGTGCTGATTTAATACACTTCTTTTGGTGCTCATTTGGTATAGTTTTTTCCTTTTAACACTTTACATTTTTTTAACACAATTATGTGTCAGATACTGATAATGAACTGGCTTGTATTGACGGTGATGCATGTTAAATGGTAAAATGAATATACAGACAATTCGTTTAGTAAAACCCCAAGAAATTCCCAGCAAAAATAAAGTCTTCACTGTGTAAAACCTTAAACCTCCTGCAATGGAGGTCCATGGGATATATGCAAATGACCACTAAAGCAATTACCAGTTTTTATCTACATTCCTTCAGATACCTACAATATTTTACTTTGGCTCTATTGTCCTGAATGCAATAAAGAATACAAAAATGAAAGTAAAAAGTCAATGGCATTCAGAGGCCATGGAGCTGAAACACTGGTATGTCCTTAAGTGGTCATTTGTGTATATTCCATGGGCTTCAATAAAAATCTAGTAACATGAAAACTGAATGCATTAAGGAAAATAATTTGCAGACTATATACGTCGCTGACAGAAAAAATGCCTTTGCCAGCATCCTACACACATATACAAAGTATGATTTAAATAACACAGTCTGTGGATGTGTGAGTATGTGCGATAAAAGCACAACTAATTTAACTTGAAATGGTACAGAAGTTTCCAGGTTATAGATTGTCTATGCCATCAGTGATCCTATATCATTCTGAACAATATACCATATTGGTTCTATATTTTCTCATGAACTTAAGTAAGAGTGATGAGTGATCTTATATGCAAGAATGATTTCTGTCAATTAAATGGTTACATTTTTTTCCACTGTGAATGTACAACTTTTTCCTTGCATCATGAATTTTGAAAATGCCTTTGTCCTTGTATCCCTCTAGTGAGAGATCCACAGGAAATTATTTGCAAATTGGTCTCAGTACAGTGACTCAGCATAATTTCCTGGACTTCAGCAAATCAAAAAACTTGACAAGAGGACTTTTGATCTGGCACACAGGCAATCATGGAATAAATCTTGTGTAAGAAAAGAAAAAAATGTTATGTTTAAAGTCAAGAATAAAAATCAGTCTTAGACTGTACATGACTGAAGAAGAGGAACTGAAAACATTATGCCCACCCACAGAATAATGAACCATTTGATAACTACATAACAAACACTATGCAGATGTTTTTTGTAGATAATCACTCTGAGAAATGAGCAAATAAGTGAAAACATAAGTAGGCACTGTAGTGTATTATGGAATATTTCACCAGTGATTTAGAAATGCAGAATTAAGGAAGATAACATGGAAAGTCATGTAGGAACAGGCAGACCTTTGTAAGTGTTTCTTCCCTGCTTTAAGTTAGTGAGCTGAAAACCAGCATGGCAAGCAGATATCCAGTGACTTGAAGGCTCAGTGTTGTGTATTGTTCTAATTAGTCTAGTAGCATAAAGTTTCATTTTTTAGACTCACATTAAAATACATCAGCTTTGTAGAACTCAGTGGTCTGTAATATTGTGAGCATTTTATGATAGACCACACATATATGACTGCATTGTAAGATCTTGATGAAACTGAATGAATGACTAATTAAGCAGTAGGGATATTGACAAAGAAATGCAAAGTTTTTTCTCCTGCATATGAATCTTTTACTTTTTTCTGTAAACAGTAATGTCAGTGTTTTTAATATATTTATTAATGTATTATTGTGATTGTTGTGCACATTTTTAAAACATGAGTTGGGCAAAATGGATAAAAAACAATGCAATATAGATGGACAATTAGAATGCAAGTCAAGCAGCTTGCCTTTGGAAGGTGGGAGGAATTTGAAATACCAATGAATAAATCAGTTGCTTAAGCTTCAAAATATAGTAAAAGGTGATAAATGAATATAGATAAAATATTATATGTGCAAGACCTATAGGTCCACATGAGACACGAATGCTTACAATGTAGAGAGCAAAATATGATTTTAAAATGAGTCATATAGACAAGCTACACAGGGATCCTTCTTAGTCATGACCTCAGGAAGAAGCACAAAATGTAATCATTATGTATATATATATATATATATATAACTATATATATATATATATATATATATATATATATATATAGAGAGAGAGAGAGAGAGACAGAGAGAAAGACAGATATATATATATATATATATATATATATATATATATATATATATATAAATATCTGTATGTGTATATATATATATATATATATATATATATATATATAAATATCTGTATGTGTATATATATATATATATATATATATATATATATATATATATATATACATGTATATCTTTATATCTTTTTATATATATATATATATATATATATATATATATCTTCTTCTTCTTTCGGCTGCTCCGTTAGAGGCCATACAACAGATCAACTGTTTCCATTTTTTCCTGTCCTCTGCATCTTGCTCTGTCACACCAACCACCTGCATGTCTTCTCTCGCCACATCCATAAACCTTATCTTAGGCCTCCCTCTTTTCCTATTACCTGGCAGCTTCATCCTTAGCATCTTTTTCCCAATATACTCTGCATCCCTCCTCAGCACATGTCCAAACCAATGTAATCTTGCCTCTCTGGCTTTGTCTCCAAACCTTCCAACCTGGGCTGAATCACTAATATACTTATTCCTAATCCTGTCCATCCTCGTCACACCCAGTGCAAATCTTAACATCTTTAACTCTGCCACGTCAAGCTCTGACTCCTGCCTTTTTGTCAGTGCCACTGCCTCCAACCCATATAACATAGCTGGTCTCACTACCCTCTTGTAGACCTTTCCTTTCACTCTTACTGGTACACGTCTGTCACAAATCACTCCTGACACTCTTCTCCACCCACTCCATCCTGCCCGTAGTCTCTTCTTCCCCTCTCTTCCACACTCACCATTACTCTGAACTGTTGATCCCAAGTACTTAAACTCATCCACCTTCACCTCTACTCTCTGCATCCTCACCATTCCTCTATCCTCCCTCTCATTCACACACATATATTCTGTCTTAGTCCTGCTGACCTTTATTCCTCTTCTCTCTAGAACATATCTCCACCTCTCCAGGGTCTCATCCACCTGTTCCCTACTCTCATTACAGATCACAATGTCATCTGCAAACATCATAGTCCATGGGGACTCCTGTCTGATCTCATCTGTCAACCTGTCCATCACCATTGCAAATAAGAAAGGGCTCAGAGCTGATCCTTGATGTAATCCCACCTCTACCTTAAACACATCCGTCACTCCCACTGCAAACCTCACCGCTGTCACACTACCCTCGTACATATCCTGTACCACTCTTACATAATTCTCTGACACTCCTGACATCCTCATACAATAACACATCTCCTCTCTAGGTACCCTGTCATATGCTTTCTCTAAATCCACAAAGACACAATGCAACTCCTTCTGACCTTCTCTGTACTTCTCCATTAACACTCTCAGAGCAAACATCGCATCTGTAGTGCTCTTTCCTGGCATGAAACCATCCTGCTGATCACTAATCATCACCTCCCTTTTTAACCTAGCTTCCACTACTCTTTCCCATAACTTCATGCTGTGACTGATCAGTTTAATCCCTCTGTAGTTACTACAGCTCTGCCCATCACCCTTATTTTTAAAAATTGGTACCAAAACACTTTTTCTCCATTCCTCAGGCATCCTCTCACTTTCCAAGATTTCATTAAACAATCTAGTTAAAAACTCCACTGCCATTTCACCTAAACCCCTCCATGCTTCCACAGGTATGTCATCTGGACCAACGGCCTTTCCTTTCTTCATCCTCTTCATAGCTATCCTTACATCCTTCCTTCCTAATCCACTGCACTTCATAATTCACTATCCGCACATCATCCAACATTCTCTCCCTCTCATTCTCTTCATTCATCAACCCCTCAAAGTACTCTTTCCATCTGCTCAACATGCTCTCCTCGCTTGTGAGTACATTTCCCTCATTATCCTTTATCACCCTTACCCGCTGCACATCTTTACTAGCTCGGTCCTTCTGTCTAGCCAATCGGTACATGTCCTTTTCTCCCTCCTTAGTGTCCAACCTTTTATACAACTCTTCATACGCCTTATCCTTAGCTTTCACCACCTCTCTCTTTGCCATGCACCTCATCTCCTTATACTCTTGTCTACTTTATTCATCTCTTTGACAATCCCACTTCTTCTTCGCCAAACTCTTTCTCTGTATACTCTCCTGTACTTCTTCATTCCACCACCAGGTCTCCTTGTCCTCCTTCCTCTTTCCAGATGTCACAGCAAGCACCTTTCTAGCCATCTTTCTTACTAGCCTTGCTGTAGTTACCCAGCTATTCAGTAACTCTTCACTGCCACCCAGTGCCTGCCTTAACTCTTCCTTAAACATCACCTCACAATAACCCTTTTTCAGTTTCCACCATTTGATCCTTGGTGCTGCCCTCACACTCATCCTCCTCTTCCTGATCACCAATGTCATCCTACAAACCACCATCCTATGCTGCCTAACTATACTTTCCCCTGCCACCACTTTACAAACTCTAATCTCCTTCAGACTGGCCCTTCTACATAAGATATAATCCACCTGTGTGCATCTTCCTCCACTCTTGTATGTCACCCTATGCACCTCCCTCTTGCTAAAATACATATTCATCACAGCCTTGTCCATCCTTTTCACAAAATCCACTACCATCTGACCTGCATTCCTTTGCTTAACACCATACCTACCCATCACTTCCTCATCCCCTCTGTTCCCTTCACCAACATGCCCACTAAAATCTGCTCCAATCACCAGTCTCTTACCCTTGGGTACAGTCATCACCAATTCATCCAACTCACTCCAAAATTTTTCTTTCTCATCCATCGCACACCCAACTTGTGGAGCATATGCACTAACAACATTCATCATTACACTATCAATTTCCAGCTTCATAAACATCACTCTGACACTCTTTTCACCTCCAAAACACTCTTAGCATACTGTTCCTTAAAGTTAATGCCTACTCTAGTTCACCTCCCATCCACACCATGATAAAACAATTTGAAACTGCCTCCAATACACCTAGCCTTGCTCCCTTTCCATCTGGTCTCTTGCACACACAATATACCAACCTTCCTTTGGTCCATCATATAGACAATGTTTGATAATGCATATCTGTAAAAAACGTTAAGGTGAAAAAGTAAATACTGTACAAAAAACATAGGGCCAAATTCAATAATGCCTATACTAAGTATACACTAAGTGAACATATAGTCTACACTTTGTGGTAACCTTTATGAATCCCTGTCAATATTTAAATCTGCAAGAAAATCAGGAAAAAAACTAAAATTAGGGGGAAGAAGGTGTGAGTTATGCCTGTGTTGTTTGTTTATTCAGAATAGTGTATTGTTAGTGTGCACTTAGTGTAGGTGTTATTGAATCCTGGGAATAATAGAGGCATACAGGATCATATTATCAGCTCAGCCATCTATACAAATACATACCGAGACATGCGGAATCCTACTATCAGTTCAGCCATGTATATATGGGGAAAGCATGCACACTAAACATAATCATAAGGCAGAAGTCATGTTTTAACCCCACTGCTTGGTGTAGTAAGCTAGTAAATTCAAGTATACTGCCTTTGTTTTACCATCGGAATTCAATGGGAAGAATTCAATGAGGTGCAAAACATTGACCAACTCTGATGTTACATCAATTATAGCCATGACAAAATCCTTAGCTAGTAATACATTTGGCATTATAGGGAGTGAAAAACTGAAAACCATGTTTTGCACTTTGCAGGTCATGAAGCTTTAAGACTCATACTTTAATAATGTAAGTAAGTAGGACATATTGATGGAAGAAAGTCTAAGCAGGTGTAATACAACATTCTTGTTCCTAGATTCACCTTGCTATCCAAGGGGAAACCTAAGAGAAGCAGATCTGTAATCCAAGTTGTATTAAGATGACTTAGAAGTACAAAATGTAAGTCATTCTTTGCAAATATACACACACACAACACATACTCACCTACCCTCACAGGTAGGCAAACACACAAGCATGTTTCCATGCAAACACAAAGATGAATTTTATGGTGGTAGAACAGAAGGCTTTATAACACATCTATTTCTACTATCCCCTCTATGACACCCTACTTTTCTCTATTCATACTATCCTACACCTTCACCAAGATAATCTGTTACCATGTTTCATGACCTCTAAAATATTAATAATAGTCATGATGATCATTTGTTATGTAAATAATGTTGCATATTCCTATCATCAGGCTTTCCAAATAATTTTTGTGTGAACAATATGACTTTATTATGGTTGGTGCATTCACATTCTGACAAACTAATGTGCAGTTTTTCAAATTTTTTGCTTGAATGTTATGACTTTATTATGGCTGTTACTTTCACATTCTGACAAACTAATGTGTTGTTTTCATATTTGTGCTTGAATGATATGACTTAATTATGTCTGTCTAGTTTTTCATTCTATTAACCATATGTATCTGAAGCTTTTCTCCCTGGGCTTCCGCTGAAAATGGGTACCTCATGACCCAGTCAGACTTTCACAGTAAACAAATGCCAAATAAATAAATAAATAACTGATCTCAGGAAACAGTTTGATAAGATGTAAGCTAAGATTAACTAAGGTAATTTCCAGCTCTCAAAAGACAAAAGGCACACAGCTCCAGAAAATAAGGAGGGATTAATAAATAATTAAAATAATCCTATGTAGCTTTTCTCTCTCTCTGCTAATACTAATAAAAAAATTAGCATTAATTTTTTAGGTCAAAAGGAAGGTAAAATCTGAGGAAGTAAATGTGAAGAATGCAACCCATTTCTTTAAGACTTTGTCTTGAATGGACTTTATACATTAAGGATATTAATTAGATATCCATTTAATAAGATGTATGAAATAAGGATATTAATTAGATATCCATTTAATAAGATGTATGAAATTCTTTAGGAAGAGCTTATTATATCAATCATTTATTAATTAATATGCCACCTGTATAACAACAAACAAAGAGAAAATAAAGGTTTCTGTAAGAACCTTGAAAACCTGACAGTCTGTTAAGAATATATTCCAAGGTGAGAAAAGAAAACTGCATTGTAAGACAATCTACTGAATAATGCACAGAAGAATTCTGCATAAAATGTAATACACTCCAAGCTATTTCAGAAATGTTATGTCTGAGATGTAATTAGCTCAAATTAAGAAACAGAATCATAGCTTGTTTGTTTTTTAATTAGCAGACCTGACAAATTACAGTGGGTGCATTTCAAGTAGCTCTTGAATAAGCTTGATTATTTCAGCTTAGAAACTGACAAAATATGTTTCTTTGAGACTTATTTAATACTGAGTGAGTGTGTTTTAATAAAAATAAAGTTAACTCAGTATGCAGTAAATGTTTTCATATTTTAAAATACATTGTATAATGAAATATTAAATTTATGACAAAGAATTTTAAATTAAATTTTAACATTCAATTGGCAATATGTTTACTTAACTATATTGATCTGTTTTGTTTTTGAAAGCTTAGATGTGGCATAAGGGAGCTTGCAAATGTAATAAATTAGTCATTGTTTGTCACATGTTTGGGTTATCCACAAACATCTAAAAAGCACAGGTCACATGATCCTTGAATTTCTACTAGAATAATGTTGTCACAGTTAGACAACAGTATAAAAAGTTATGTTCTAATTACTGATTAAAGAGAAATACGGAAAGAGGAAGAGAAGCGATTAAGGAAGAAGCAATCTAAAAAGTTACTACTTTAAGACATAGCTGTTCTGTTGTCCTCAAATTGCAATTTAATGTACTATGAAAAGTCTACTGCTGATTTTCATTTAAGTGATGCATGGCACTAAGAAGTTGTATACATTTTTTAGAATTACACGCATTTGGATCACGTCTAAAATTTCAAAAATTATTCCGCTTATGCTTAAAAGAAGCAAGATATAATAATTCTTATTCAAATAATGTAACTGTAAAATATTTGCTCTATTTTTGATCTAACAGATATCTATTATCAAAATATTCTGCAAGATTTGAAAATACAGGTTCTAAAGATATAATGAAATGGCAGCCATAATGAGTTCTGGTAGAAATATTTATGGGAGGAGCAGTAAGATCATTTATCAAGATAACAGTAAAGGGTGAACCATGCAATGTATTAAAGAGATGATAATAACAGAGGGGAAACTTAGGTTAGTTATTTATTATAAGGAGGATATGAAACCTATTAAACTGATTTCTTTTAAAAATGGCACTTTTTGACACAGATCTACTGGAAAAAAATAATCAGTTCTACCATGACATTGTTATCCATAGATTACCTATCTTTCATGAAGCTAGACTGAGAACTAGAGAACACCTTGCTCATAATAGGTGATACCCTACTAGCTGCAATCATAGTCATACTCTTCAAATCAATATTAGTTAGAGAAACTAGGCAATGCTTTTATAAGAAAGGGATATGTGATACTTTTGTACATAAAGCTTGTTTTTGGATGATTGCAAAATGCATCTTTCAGAATATGATCAAATATGTGGTTAAATAAATTAAGAAGACTTGGAATAGTGATATTCACTGTAAAAAGAGGAATTAGTGACACCGGTCCCCAGTGCACTACCTCATCCTGTCTTTCATCTAACAAGTTTAGCTTCTTTGAAAGAGAAAGGTATACCTAACATTGTGATGTCCCTTCTCTAGGCCAGTGATCAAGGAGTCTCAATCCTCACCACAGACACCAGTAAGGGATGCTCACTTGGAACAAAAACAGATACATGCAGTATTTCTAGAAGGAGCTCTCTGCACCAACTACAATTTCCCTTAAGAACACACAAGGAACACACTCCTGTCCTGGAGCTGGGTTTCACTATCTCCCTCTCTCTCTCTCTCTCTCTCTCTCTCTCTCTCTCTCTCTCTCTCCAGGTCCCCAAATAAGACTTCTCACTGACACAGCTGTAGAGTTGAGCCCTCAAAGGAGTGTTTCAAGCCGAATACTTCACCACCCTCTATATGAAACCAGTGCTCTGTGTCCCTGCTCCAAGTAGCTGACATGCCCACTCTGAGATTTGATTTTCACATGCACACACACACACACACACACACACACACACACACACACACACACACACACACACACACACACACACAAAACACACACCTGGGAAAGGCTGGCACAGATTTACCAGCTATGTACACTCTGCCCAGACTATAAGGTAGATACTGCCGCCAGAACACTCCAAAGCCAGCTACTCAAAGACTCTTACCAGGGTATCCAATTATACTTAGTAAAATTAACAATTACACAAATGGTAGTATTTTAACCTTATGCAAGGCTTTTAGGAGTGGCCACAGTATCACCAAATAAATATAAGGCATCTCAAAGGTTAAAATATTCTGTAAAAGACCAGCCACAATGAAGCATTTAAATATACTTAATAATAATAAAAGAACGTGAAAATATTAAATATCTATTTACAATAAACACCACAGTTTCAATCACAGGAAATATTAAAAATAACACAGATAGATAGATTCACACAGATGCAGAAAAACAGTACTTAACTAATCTCACTATATTTTCCTAACTGATCTAAAGAATTGCTATTCCCTGGTTACTTACTAAAGCAAGGCATGATAAAGTGAGTGAGTGATCCTTCTTTGTCAGGTTTCAAAAACAGACTGCCCTAAGATTCTGTCTCATCTAGCATTAAAGCACAATTTCAGTGCTGGCTTACAGAATGACATCACACACATCTGGTCATCTGACTTCTGGTTCCTACACAACCCTTTTTAATAGCAACTGAACCAGAATCTAGCACATATGTGTCATCATACACACACATAGAGCTCTGCTGATATGTGTCATAGCATCTGGAAGATATAAAACCATTTCAAAACCATCCACCCTTCCAGGGTAGCAATTAGTTTACCCCTAAGTACAATACAGTAGGATTCCTAGTCCTGGTTTTCATTGTCTCTGGCTGCATTCAGAACTGCATGATACAGTCTTTATGGCATAAACCAGGTAAACTTAATTTCAAATTTGTTTTTCAAAGTTAGCAGGACTGAGATTATTCTCTTCTCCTCCAGTATCCTCTGTTACAATATATTCATTTCAACAGTTACAATACAGTCTGACATACAGGTGTATTTCTTTTCTGTCCAGCAGGACACACTGTTGATAATTTTTTTAACACAAGCAACTTTACAAATACATTTTCAACACAAGCACCTTTACAAATCAGCTTGATATACAAATGACACAATTCTTTACAAAACTCCAGCTAGCTATGCTGGCAAATGTTACACATCCACTGCCATACTTATCCTGCCATAGCTGGGAATACCTCACATCATAACAAGCATATCTAGCAATTCTGAATGAAAAGGTTTATAATTACAATCATGTACTTTTTGATAGCATCCAAAGTTACTGAGGTGTCCAGATAAGTATACATTACATGCCTCATAGCAAGACGTTGTTGCATTCGATTCTCAGCTAGAGTGTCTTCTGTGTGGAGGCATGCATGAATGGGCGTGCCTTCATTGAAGGTTGTGCATCAGGGCTGGTAACTTGGCATGTAAAAATCCCCTACCAAACATTAGCAGACCGGAGTGCCACTGTGGTGACCCCTAACTGGGATAAGCCGAAAGATACAACAACAACAACAACATGTTACATGTAACCTGAACAAATTCTAGAATATCATTAGGGTTATTATAGAGCTGAATGTTGGAGTTTTAGGATACTGACTAAGAGTTTTTATGGCTTATCACCTCTTTCACAATTGTTATTACCAAATTCTATATGTTCCAGACTACATGAGTATTCTACTTTTAAGTTGGCTTTAAAATTGCTTAATGTGTCACATTTTTTCAGAACCAAACTGAAGATACACTTCTTTATCTTATTATTCTATTTGTTATACAAATTTTCTGTGTGCTCAACTTGTTTTAATATTTCAAATCAAGGCTTGTCATCATTCCTTTATTGATCGGAATATGTACACCTGATTTTGACATTCTGCCGGTTCAGCTTCAAAAGTATTAAAAAGAAAAACATTCCCTAAAAGGTTAGGATCCTATTAAAGAAGTTAGACTCAAGCATATAGTAGTGGTCAGAAACTGACCTGGGATATGTTAGAAATTGAATGGTAAAGATGCAGAGAAGAAAAAGAGAGAAGAAATCTACTCTTGCCCAAAGCTTCTGATTCATTTAATAGAAAGCAAAGTCAGTACCATTAGGATTTGTAATAAATCCAACACACATTCGAATGACAATAAAACACTCAATATTTATTAAAACAAAAAAACGGCAAGCACTTTCATTCACAAAGAACTTCTTCAGTCTGAAGAAGTTCTTTGTGAATGAAAGCACTTGCAGGTTGTTTTTTTTGTTTTAATAAATATTGAGTGTTTTATTGTCATTCGAACTGCGTGTTGGATTTATTACATTTTCAATTGGAACTGTGGAGATTTATTACCATTAGGATTTTTTATCCTATATCGGCCAATTAAGTCAAAAATGTCTTTGTTCTCAGTTGTTAACTTAGATTTTCTAATTAATGAGGTGATGTGATCTAATTTCTCATGCTTTGAGCAAAGAGGTAAGTTCCATTCACTCAAAAGAATAACAAGATGACTGCGACACATTTCAAAGACATCTAGGCAAGTCTAGCAAAAGTTTAACCTTACCTTGACTGGGTTCATATAATGATATCATTATGAATGGGGGTTGGGACCAAGGCAAAGTAGCTCTTAATCGTACAGGTCTACACTGTGGGTCTCTTATTGTAGCAACAAGCTTCAAGATGCATTTCAAGTTCATTGTACTGGCGATGCCAAAGACATTATTACTGGAACTTGACACAAATATAAAGGGCATCCATTTTCTTTTTAATACTGTCAGATATGAACTGTCCCATATGAGTTTCTATATGTAAAATGTATGCGTATCCATGTTGGACTGTAGAAGACAGAAATGTTTACTTTTTTAAGAAGGTATGAATTCCACTGAGTTCAACTAATGATGCCATACTTATTGGAACTCTTCAAAACTCAGACTACATGTCTGATAAATGCAAGACAGATTACAGTAGTGATATAATGGGCCAAAATCAGTTGCACTGGAGGTGATATAAGAAAAGTGCAAAAAGCCAAATCTACTTTTTGAAATGGAGTACATATGGCTATAATATGAAGTTAGATAATTTGCTAACATAGTGTCCAACTTTGGGAGGCTAATGCAGTTATCAACCCCCTATCTAATTCTTATTCTAGCACTAAATTCCTCTAATTTAAAAAGCTCATAGTTTTATAGCCAATATGAGATAATTAGTCTACAGACCATAGACTTACCAATAACCTTTATTCAAATGCTCCCATGATCTCCAATTAGGGCAATAAAAGATAGACATGAGGAGAATTTGAGGCTGCCTTTTCAATTATCTAGATTTACACTGAAAACAGCAAAGGTGTTATGCTGCTTGATATGTTTCTGATGTTTGTTCTTGAGGTAGGGATACACAGGGATATGAATCTGTCGTGCCAGCATGCCTTATTTATTTGTTGGCAATGACTTATCAAGCATTTGTTGGAAAGAAAGAAAGAAAACATGTGGCAAATTGAGAAGGGTCCAGCTTAGACTTTCTGTATTTTGAAAACATTGTTAACAAAGAGATAGTCATGACATTATATTTTTGTATGAATTATCATGCAACTGACCATAGTGACCTCACACACATAGCCACTCAGAACAAGCGACTGACATGAATACAGATTATGATAATGTGAACAAAGCTGTGGAAATTAAGCCAAGAGTCACATATATTGAAAATCTTACCATATGTCTCAAGAAAGGGCTAATAAAGGTTAGTGTACCATTGGGAATACTCCTATGCTATAATAGCTACAGTGTAACTTCCTGAAATAGTTCAGGCATTGTTGTAGGTGGGAAAGCAACAGAATACATTCACCTAATACCCTCATGGTCACTAAGCAAAGTTCCACCTAATAATATTATTAACCCATGGCCAATACAAATATGTAGCTAAGAAATATGCACAAATCAACAAAATAAACCCCACATTACTTATTAAATTGATAATTAATATGTGACTCTATAATGATGGATATCATTTAGAGGGAAACTATTCTCAAGCTGAGATATTCCAGTGGAAAAGTATGTAATTTTCAAAGAAAATAAATACAGTTTCACTGGATACTATAGCCTTAGGACAACTACTAGTGGTGATGGAGTATCTATTTATATTTAAAATAAATGTTAATCTTTGCTTCAGATAAATAGTCAAGTATGGAAATGATTAGAAATCCTGGGAGCATCCCTTCATTTGACTACCATATTTTAGGGATTTGTAAAAAATAATATCTACCCATTGAAAATCTTGATGAATTCATGAATGATACTGCAAGTAAAAATTACCATAGCAAAATAAGAGTTTTAAACTCATAGAATTTAAATTACACCAAATACCCCAAATCCATCTAATCTAGGATACATCCAAGATGTGTTATTCCCAACAAAGAGTAATGAAGAAGTATCTAGTGAGTGTTAGTTATTCCTCTAATTGGCATTTTCTTCTATACTTGTATTAGAGCCATTATTTTATTGCACAAAAATAAGTTCAAACCTAAGCACTGTTTAGTTAAGAAATATAAATCAAACTAAGATGCTATAGGTTCATAGGAATATAATAACAACCACTGTGGCCTTTATAAGCCTAGCCATGCAACCCAAATATATACCAGGGGTGATTTTGCATTAGGTGTTGTTTTAAAGGGTGCATGTTAGTTAAGGCTTGATTTAACTGCTGCTTCTGTCCATCAGATACATATGTTGAGACTACTAGAAAATAATAATAACATGACTTGTGATCACTGCCAATGCCTAACTCTAGGGGATAAATGATAACTGTGTTCCTACCAATAAGGTACATCAGAAACAAAATCCATGTTTTCATGGTGGAATAAATTCATAACAAAAAGAGACTTTGAAAACTATATCTAAAATAACACTGCAGGAATTAAAAATCACCTCTCTAAAGTTAAAAATGGCTTTATCTGTTGAACTTCACATTAGTAAAGTACTATAAAAGCTGAACCTTGTTGCTAGGACCAAATACAATAAAAATATTTTATTTTATTTTCACAGTGAGACTTAGAAATCAGATGTGTATTCCTTTACAACAAATATATAAAAGCACACTAGTTAAGGACAGGAATGACATTGCTGACATCTTTAGTGATATATTTTAGTTAGTTGTACATCCTATCAGGATCCATTTTTACAGGTTATAGATTTAGACAAGGTGTCATGCCCTATTATTTCTGAAGAATGGAATAAGATGCATCATTATGTATGAGTTACAACAGTAATAATAATTTTGATAGAATCCAAGGCTTTTTTCTAGAGAAACTGGATGATAATCTTTACCCTATATTAGAAGAGATGTTTCAAGACCAGTTGAAAAAATGGATCTGTTCCCAATAATGTTACTGTGGTTCTTGTATATAATGCCTGAGACCTCTCAAGTCCAGTCCAATAAGTCTAACATTTAAACTTCATGGATTTATTATGGGAAGTTCATATCTTACTAATGTATTTCAGTTTTATTCTATGGTCATAGAAGCTTCAGATGTGGACATACATGTGACTGCTGTATGTCTAGACTATCAAAAACACATTTAACAATATACCACATCAACATTTTAATAATTTACTGCACTCTAACAAAATCCCCACACGGTTAACACTATTGGGTAACATCTAACAAATCAAATGTTTCAATATAGGACTAGTAAGAAGTTATCAAAAGTTATGGTCTTACCATAGTGTGTTCAACAGAGTTCTAATTTTGGGACAATTTCTATCCAATAAATTTTTGTTGAGTAGGGAAGTCATGAGGTCATTTGCAGCACATCTGTAATGATGAACTTTGCACTTCTAACTCTTAATATCAATGGACTGATTAATATTACTAGAAGAGCAAACTTTGGGGAGAAAGGATGGATTAGTGCGTAGGGATACTCTGTCAGAATGAAATATTAAATAAGGATGTTTGACAGAAAGGGCCTGAAGCTCAGACACTCGTCTAGCAGATGTAATGGCCACTAGAAATAAAGTTTTCCATGACAAAATTTCAATGTGCAACTTGAGGCTGGTTCAAAGGGTGGCAACATCAATTTAGAAACAACAGGTTCAAATTCCACGGTGATGTCGGACTTCTGACTGGTGGTCTGATATGAAAAGAACCTTTTAAAAAGGCTTTACAAAGTCTGAGAGCCATAATAGGCGCACCACATTCCTCTACATGATAGTTAGAAATGGCAGCTAACTGTACTCTTAAAGTAGCCGGGGAAGCTCCTTCATGAAATAGTTCAGTCAAGAACTCTAAAATTTTGTTTAACGGAGCTATAACAGGGTCCAAATGATGTGACTCCGCCCAAAAGACAAAACGTTTCCACTTACTGGTGTAAGTCTTTGTAGTGGAAACTTTATGAGAAGCTACTAAAATATCTTGAACCGCCGATGTAAGAGAGACCGTCCTGGCTAGAAAGGGAAGCGGAGCAGCCAAGCTGCTAGATGGAGAGATTCTAGAGATGGGTGAGGAACTCCTGACGAGTGAGTCAGTAGATCTGGCTCTGGGTCCAGCATCCAAGGTCCCCGAATGCGGTGATGCAATAGAAAGGGAACCAAATTTGACGAGGCCAGAACGGAGCAATGAGAATAATAGTCCTCTGAAGGTTGTTGGCTTTCTGTAGAAACTTTGCAATCAGGGAAATGGAGGAAAAGCATATAGGAGACCCGGGGCCAATCGTGCACCAGCGTCCCTGGGGACTTCCCCTGGAGGGTAATAGGGCAAAGTAGCTCCTGCATTTGGCGTTCATTGGAGCGCAAACAGATCGCAGGTAGGCTGGCCCCATTTGCGAAAAATCCTTCGCAACTGACTGTTTGAGGGACCACTCGTGAGGCAACAGTATTGCCCTGCTCAGCCTGTCGGCTATGACGTTGGATGACCCCGGGATGTGCGTTGCGATCAGAAAGCGACCGTGGACTCTGCCCATTGCCAAATTCTCATGGCCTCTCTGCATAGTTGGTAAGACCTGGTTCCCCTTGCTTGTTTATGTACCAGACTACGGACATGTTGTCTGTCTGAACTGCAATGGTCCCTGGAGGAAGAAGGGGAGCAAAGTGTTGCAACGCCAAAAACACTGCCCTCAACTCCAGAACATTGATGTGCAGATTGTACTCCAGATTGGTCCATTCGCCTTGGACTGTCTGTCCCTGAAAGATGCCCCCCCACCCTATCAGGGAAGCGTCCGTGGTTATCGTCGCTGACGGTGCGGGTAGCACAAATGGTCTTCCGCTGGATAGGTTGCAAGTCTGTAACCACCACATTAGGTGTGATTTGCATGTTTCCGTTATCAATATTTCGTGAGTCAGTGGAAGTTGTTGGAATGACCATTGAGCAAACAGAAGCCATTGTAGGACTCTCATGTGCAGTCTTCCCAATGGTATCACAAGAGAAGCTGCCATGAGACCCAAGACTTTCAGAACAATTTTGCCGGGACTTTCTGGACGACAGCAGAAGAGAAATGTTGATTTGAAGTGCTACTATTCTTTCTGTAGGAAGTTTTAGAACTAAATGGTGCGTATCTAATTCCGCTCCTATGAATAAGATATGCTGTGATGGCTGTAGTAAAGATTTTTCGAAATTTACTGAAATTCCAAGGTGTGTACAAAGTTGTAGGGTGTAATCCTGGCTTGTATCAGTTGACGCCTGGTGGTGGCAGACAGGAGCCAGTCGTCCAGATACGGAAACACCTGGAATCCTAGGCGCCTCAGATGAGACGCTACCACTGCCATGCATTTGGTGAAGACCCTGGGGGCTGTAGTCAGACCAAAGGGCAGGGCTCGAAACTGATAGTGACTGGCCCCCAGCCGGAAGCGCAAATGATCTCTGGACGCCCTGGCCATTTTGATGTGGTAGTATGCGTCCTTCAGATCTATCGAGCACATCCAGTCGTCCTTCTGTAAGAATGGAAGGATCGATTGAAGCGTGACCATTCGGAACTTTTCCTTCTTGACAAAGGTGTTGAGATGGCTTAGGTCCAGAATCGGCCTCCAGTCCCCTGTTTTCATGGAACTAAAAAGAACCTTGAGTAAGTTCCGAATCCTATTTGGTCCGCTGGGACTGGTTGGATGACTCTTTTTTCTAGCAGCTTTGAAATTTCTGAAGCTGCTGGGTCTCTCGCAGATGGGGTGGTACATCTGGGAGTTTTCTCTTTGGAATGGGGGTGGATAGAAATGGGATTTTGTAACCTCTGGTAACAACGCTTTTTACCCAATTGTCTGAAGAAAGGTTTTGCCAGGCCTGAGGGTATAAAGCTAAGCGACCCCCGACTGCCTCCAGAGCAGGACAGTCGGGCCTCCTCTCAGGAGTGCTGAAAAGGTTTGCCAGGGAGGTTATCCCTGTCACCTTGGTTTCTGGACCCCTCTGCCGCCAGGGCGGCGTCTTCCACCTCTGCCCCCTCTGCCTCTAGAGGCATCACCCTGTGTGTTTGGGAAAGATCCTTGGGGTTTTCGAAACCACATTTTCCCACTACGTTGCCCTTTGGGGTGCGGTCTGGAAGGGGTGGAAAAAGCGGACTCCGACAGCAGACAGAGTCTTTCCCTCCTGTTCACACCGGGTAAGGGTCTCCTTTACTTTAGGGCCAAAAGTGTGGCTCCATCAAATGGGGCGTTAGTAAAGGAAGACTTGAAGGCTTCCATAAGCGAACATAAGCGCATCCAGGATTGCCTACGAAGAGCAATCGCTGAAGCCGCTGCCCTACTCGATCCTCGGCTGCGTATGATATCAGCCTCATGGACGAGTTTACTATAGATGTAAGCGTGATGAGATGTGCTGTAACTTTCTCTGAAACAGCAGCATCTGTAGTACCCTGGAGGGTATCTCCCAACTCTTTGACTAGATCCCTCTGTAAGCGTGTAAAATGAGTCAAATAGTTCAGGGAGCATAGAGAAAGCCGCTGAACTGAAAATCGCTTCCCGTATCTGTCCATGGTCCTAGAATCTTTGTTAGGCGGATGGACAGATGAGGAAGACTCCGACATCTCCTTTTTCGTGGCGCTGCCACCACCATGGCGTCTACTGGAACTCCTTTGGTGAGGTAAGCCTTGTCCTGTGGTGCCGTAATGTACTTATTAGGCTTCTTAGGGACTGGTTCCACCGTGTCAGGTGTCTCCACGCCCTTCGAGCAATCAACTCCATTAACTCATCGAAGGGCGGAGTGACCCAGGAGGAGGAAGGGCGAGCACCAAATGCCTTCAGCAAAACTGACTCATCCTCAGAAGGGGGGAGGGATTGCCAGTCACCTCTCTGTTTTAGGATCTCCAAGATGTCAGAAAAGGAGACATCTTCTGAAGGTGACTTAGGGGACCCTTCTGACTCATCCAAGTCCGTATCGGATGTCAAAGATTCTTGTGGAGAATCCAAGTGTCTCCTCTTACACAATCGTTTCCTAGGGACTTCTTCGTGGGGAACATCCGAAGAAGCCTCCGAGGAAGAGGGGCACCCTCTAGGGGTGGCTGAGACACCGTGCTCGGACGCTTGGATGTAGCCGTGGGTGCAGAGGAGGATAACGGTCCTTTGTGGGGAGGAGAAGCTGTTCCTGCTGATGTGGTTGTCTGGGTAGACAACACCTTCCTCATGAGGTCGAAGGCCCCGGCGTCCCGAGTCGAGGTATGTCCCGGTTCCGAAGAAATGGGAAGGATCCCGGAAACAGGAACCGAAGGCACCGACCCCGAGGACGGAACCGAGTCGATCCGCACCGAGGCTCCGAGAGGGAGTGTCGGAACCGAAACATCGGTCCGACTCTCGTTCCCGGAACCAAGGATGGATCTTCGGCCCCGAGACTCCAGTACCGGATCGGATGGAGTCGAGGTGAACGGTGCCGACCAAGAAAAAGACGGTTCTGGCACTGAGGGCTCCACAATCATCAGTTCAGCTTCTTCTGGCTCCGAAGGCTGGACAGGTCTCGGAGGAGGAACAGATGGAGATAGTGGCAGGCCTTCAAGTCTCGACATCAACTGAGAGGAGACCGAGATAAGCTTGGATAAGGCCGTATGCTCCATCAATTTCTGCACCACACGGTCCACATCGGTGTCGGAGAGGGGCCTGGAAGAACGAGTCGAAGGGATCGAAGACGGAGCCGACCTCAACAGAGTCGGTGGAGGGAGCTCCGTCACCGGTTCCAAGACTCGAGGCTCGAAACTGCCAACAGTTGAACACTCGGCCCCAAGTCTGTGGAACCGGTGATCTAACTACCGAAGAGCTCGGAGCCGATGACTTGGGCTCCGACGTCTTCGATTCCTTCGAGGATTTGGATGCCTGGTCTGAAGCATCCAGAGCCTCCTGGAAAGAGGGTTTCAATAAACCTCTGTCCATCAGTTTCCTGCGCCTATCTGTCATGACCCTCCCACTAAAAGAGTGACAAATAGAACAGTCCTCTTGTAAGTGGAGAGGGCCAAGGCAGTAGACACAGGAACTGTGGTTGTCCGTGACCGACATCTTTTGGCCACACTGGCAGCGTTTAAATCCAGATTTCATTTTCTCAGACATTTTGTAGTAAGAGAAAAAAGTCAAGTCCAGTAACAGTCAATCCAGAGAAAAAAAAAGGGTCAAATCCGGTAAATATGTCAGTCCGTTTGTCAATCCAAGTAGGGGTGGTAGGCCCCGAAAAACTCTATACCAGTTAAAAGAAGTTAAACTAAGTTAACGGTACCGAGAATTTCTCTCTCTACACACACACCATACACTAAACACAGTAACTAGTGATTTTGAACAAGTTCTCCTAAAATTTAACAAAAAGAAAGTTAAATCTTATCTGAAAATCCTCGAGCTAGCCTCCAGCGATGCGAATGCAGCAGCGGCAAACTAGATCTGAGGTAAAGGCAGAGGGGGATTGTGGGTATTAGATGTCCTCGAGCTTCTTCTCGATGCAGAGCTTGCAGTCGGCCGGCACGGAGCCAAGGATCGGCTCCGAACCCATGTGTAAGAACAAAGGCGAGATTGAACACTCTCACATTAAAGGTTAGTGTACCATTGGGAATACTCCTATGCTATAATAGCTACAGTGTAACTTCCTGAAATAGTTCAGGCATTGTTGTAGGTGGGAAAGCAACAGAATACATTCACCTAATACCCTCATGGTCACTAAGCAAAGTTCCACCTAATAATATTATTAACCCATGGCCAATACAAATATGTAGCTAAGAAATATGCACAAATCAACAAAATAAACCCCACATTACTTATTAAATTGATAATTAATATGTGACCCTATAATGATGGATATCATTTAGAGGGAAACTATTCTCAAGCTGAGATATTCCAGTGGAAAAGTATGTAATTTTCAAAGAAAATAAATACATTGTGACCTAGACTTGGACTGGAGAAAATAAACCTTCATTATCTTTGTTAGGTTTCACTGGATACTATAGCCTTAGGACAACTACTAGTGGTGATGGAGTATCTATTTATATTTAAAATAAATGTTAATCTTTGCTTCAGATAAATAGTCAAGTATGGAAATGATTAGAAATCCTGGGAGCATCCCTTCATTTGACTACCATATTTTAGGGTTTTGTAAAAAATAATATCTACCCATTGAAAATCTTGATGAATTCATGAATGATACTGCAAGTAAAAATTACCATAGCAAAATAAGAGTTTTAAACTCATAGAATTTAAATTACACCAAATACCCCAAATCCATCTAATCTAGGATACATCCAAGATGTGTTATTCCCAACAAAGAGTGGATGTTGTCATCAGTCACCCAAATGAAGAAGTATCTAGTGAGTGTTAGTTATTCCTCTAATTGGCATTTTCTTCTATACTTGTATTAGAGCCATTATTTTATTGCACAAAAATAAGTTCAAACCTAAGCACTGTTTAGTTAAGAAATATAAATCAAACTAAGATGCTATAGGTTCATAGGAATATAATAACAACCACTGTGGCCTTTATAAGCCTAGCCATGCAACCCAAATATATACCAGGGGTGATTTTGCATTAGGTGTTGTTTTAAAGGGTGCATGTTAGTTAAGGCTTGATTTAACTGCTGCTTCTGTCCATCAGATACATATGTTGAGACTACTAGAAAATAATAATAACATGACTTGTGATCACTGCCAATGCCTAACTCTAGGGATAAATGATAACTGTGTTCCTACCAATAAGGTACATCAGAAACAAAATCCATGTTTTCATGGTGGAATAAATTCATAACAAAAAGAGACTTTGAAAACTATATCTAAAATAACACTGCAGGAATTAAAATCACCTCTCTAAAGTTAAAAATGGCTTTATCTGTTGAACTTCACATTAGTAAAGTACTATAAAAGCTGAACCTTGTTGCTAGGACCAAATACAATAAAAATATTTTATTTTATTTTCACAGTGAGACTTAGAAATCAGATGTGTATTCCTTTACAACAAATATATAAAAGCACACTAGTTAAGGACAGGAATGACATTGCTGACATCTTTAGTGATATATTTTAGTTAGTTGTACATCCTATCAGGATCCATTTTTACAGGTTATAGATTTAGACAAGGTGTCATGCCCTATTATTTCTGAAGAATGGAATAAGATGCATCATTATGTATGAGTTACAACAGTAATAATAATTTTGATAGAATCCAAGGCTTTTTTCTAGAGAAACTGGATGATAATCTTTACCCTATATTAGAAGAGATGTTTCAAGACCAGTTGAAAAAATGGATCTGTTCCCAATAATGTTACTGTGGTTCTTGTATATAATGCCTGAGACCTCTCAAGTCCAGTCCAGTAAGTCTAACATTTAAACTTCATGGATTTATTATGGGAAGTTCATATCTTACTAATGTATTTCAGTTTTATTCTATGGTCATAGAAGCTTCAGATGTGGACATACATGTGACTGCTGTATGTCTAGACTATCAAAAACACATTTAACAATATACCACATCAACATTTTAATAATTTACTTAACAAAATCCCCACACAGTTAACACTATTGGGTAACATCTAACAAATCAAATGTTTCAATATAGGACTAGTAAGAAGTTATCAAAAGTTATGGTCTTACCATAGTGTGTTCAACAGAGTTCTAATTTTGGGACAATTTCTATCCAATAAATTTTTGTTGAGTAGGGAAGTCATGAGGTCATTTGCAGCACATCTGTAATGATGAACTTTGCACTTCTAACTCTTAATATCAATGACCAACATATTTATATTCAATATATATCTATAAGAAAGAGTAGTATTATTCCTTTTGGAAAATAAAACAGACATCATCCTTATACATTAAACAGTCAAATTATAAATTCTGTATAAATTTAAGTTCTTCCTTCCTGTAGATATGTATAAGCTGTTGTTAATGCTGATGTATCCCCTGATTAGTAAACTACCAGTTTTCAGATTTTTTTTTATTTTATTTTTTTTTTATTAGTAGCTGAGTACAACTGTACATCCAGAAGGGAGCCCACTAAAGGGCTTTGTGTAACATATTAAAGCTGTAATTCCAAGTAGGCATGAACTAAAACATGATGTCACAGGAACAAAAGGAGTCAGGTATGTCTGGCATTGTAGATTAATGTTTTGTAATAGTTTTCTGCTTTACCTCTTTTGATTTGATGTATGTTTGGGGGAGTCTTTTCCAGTTGTGTTAAGACTCACTGTGATTCTAATACATTTTATAGTATTTTCTCTAGGATATAATTATATCAAATAAAGCCTAATTAGGATTATGTTTTATGTGCCTGCAAGTTTCATTTATGAATAAATACATATTTCAAGTGCAGGAGGTGAGCATTAAGCTTGCCACTGAAAATGTTTTGAGACTATATTAGCAGATGCCTTAGAAGTCTAAGTCAGGAGGTTGTACTATTGTTTACTCTTGGGTAGTACTATGGATTCCTTTACTTAGTTCATGGATGTTTTATAACAAGCACTTACCTTGCATTAAGTACACATATAGTATCCTCTGGTTGTTGTTGATCTCTGTTTGAGGATGGCACAATTAGTTAAAGTGTAAAATTTTACATGGTTAACAATCAGCAAAAATGTTTTATAAATCACAATTTGTCAATCTGCAGTAAATTTCCCTACTTAGAAGAGTTGGAATCACAATTTCTAGCATACTGAAGCATACCAATGCACGACATGTGGTTTTATGGTCATCACCTCTTATTGACTGTGGTACCCAAACTTTAATGTGTATAGTACTGCTGTCAGATAATTCATTACAAATTTACAAAGAAGATATTGTACCAGCATCATCACCTAATGATGTTGATGTGACACAAACACTGTTTGTAGTATTTCAGTAAAAGACAAAGTATGCACAGTCACCATTCTCACTCCCCAGGATGTATGCAGTAGTGGTATTGTCATCACTGAATAATGAATACATACTGGCCAGGATAGCCATGCACTTTAAGTAGTAGGCACTTTATGTACCTTTTTTCAGCCTAGCACAGCTTCTATACAGATGACAGATAAGGATCCTATGTTATGTTTAGTCCTTAAAACATGTTTTAATAATACTTCTAGTAGTCTAAATATAGCTGCTTTTACTGAATGCAGAGAATTCACAAAAGTAACTACTAGTAAGATTAGATTTCTTAAGTGTACAAGCACACCTAGTTATTCATTTGACACTAATTCCATTAATGAGACTTGGGAAAGAAAATTTAAAAGAAGGACTCAGGTATATCAAAGCTTAGCCATTTGTCACAAGGATGCATGCATCAGATATCTTGCCTAGCTTGGCTATACTTAGCTGTAAAGGTGTACTTGTGCCAGACTCCTTTATGCCTAAAGCTATTAATTTTTTCTTATTTTGGACAATAGTAACAGTATCTTACCTGAGGCCACAGTTGTGCAGTGGTTACTGCTGTTGCCTCACAGTGAGAGGTTCTCCGGTTCGATTCTCGGCTGGAGCACCTTCTGTACAGAGTCTGCATGTCCTCCTCACGGTCAAGTTAACCTAAAAGACATGCAGGTAGGTGTGTGCGTGTGTGGGTGTGCCTTCTTTGAAGGTTGAGTGCCGGGCTGGCAACTCAACACCGTAAAAATTCACTGCCAATCATTAGCGGACCGGAGTTCTGCTGTGGCGACCCCTAACCGGGAAAAGCCAAAAGACAGTAATAGTATCTTATCTGACACAGCTTAAAATTTAGTATATCCCTGTCCTCCTACAAAGGCTAATAAAAGACAAATTATTTTTTTAACCATATCTTATTACTCACTAGCATTAATGACCTTAGTTCAGTTTCATTAACATACATATGTTTACAGAAAAAAAATTTGGACTTTGGAAATACATAATGGGTAAAGTTCAGCTTTAGTGGGAGCTTTCCATGTACTAAATTAAATGATTAATGATATGCCAAGGTCAAGTACTGTTATAACTGGTTTTGCAGACATTATATGACTTCAAATATTAATATATTCAGTTTTCAGAGAAGGCAATTACGTTGACATCAGTCTTTATGTTTGTGGTAATTTCCATTTAAGTTGCAAAGGATGAAAATTAATAAACAGCAAGAGGAAACCCATAGCAAAGTGTTTTTAATTAATATGTCTGAAAAAAGTAACATTTCTATCAAGCCAAAACCTTAGAAAATTATAAGTGCTTATATGCAAATACAAAAACAAGTAAAATCAATTATAAATTTTAATCTGTTCATACAAATAATTGTAATGAATCTTAGTATTAGTCCTCAGTGGATATACCTGAATTTATCAAATTTGAATATCAACAGCTTGAGAAATTTGGTAGTGGGTATGTGATATTTCTGTTTTACTCTTAATAGTGTGCTTTCCAACACACTGAATATGAGATCTTAGTTATACAATTAAGTGGATTACTTAGGGGAAGCACACTCAGAATTATGTGTTGGTATAGGATTTGCAAACAAAACCTGGAGCAAGAAGGAAACTTTTTGGATTAATGTAAATGTATATTTATTAGTGCACTTTTACTATTGCCCCGGGGGGGAGGGCTTCACCTTTACTTGTATTGATTCTCAAATAAAAAGAAGGAAATCTGTTTATGAAATTGAACTCATTTTAATAAGGGCTGAAAAGATTTTTACACAGAGAATTTTGTCAGCAGGCCAGGGGTGGTAGTATTATAATTGACTTATCTGTCATACCTCAGGGGCTGGTCAATCATATTCATCCTCTCTCTCCACTTGGTAATTCTATTTATTGCTATAGATGTCAAGAAGTCACATCAGATGAAAACATGTCTGTATCATTATGATATAATTAGTTTTGAGGTATTCAATGGCATCAATTGAAGCAATGAATGTACTTCTAGCTGCATGAATGCTTTGAAAATCCATAAAGCATTATGTAATCAATCATTACAACAGTACCTCATTCAAAAATATTTAATAAGTTTATCTCAAACTAGGTACATTCTTGCCACTGACATTCTATTTACCAGATAGATAATATAGCAGATGCTACTTGCCCCATAATTTCAGGGGAAACTATAAGGTAGTCTCTCATGAAAATCAAAAAAACACTACCAGTAGGGGCCCTGATAATTTCTCAGGGCAGTTTATCTCCCTAATTAAGAATGAATTTGTTGCCCCTTAACTGTCGTGTTTAATATGTTATTGAGGGACAGTACAAAACCACTATCTAGGACATTAGTTGATATCATCCCTATTCATAATGGAGGACACTCAGACTTTACTGCTTATAACTATTCCAAATATCAGCCTTAGACATGTCACATAAATGTTTTAAGTGGTCTCTTCTCAAAATATTAGAAGAAAAGGGTGTTTTGGGAGTTGGAGCTTGTCAGTATTAACATGGATTTATGAGGGGAAGATTGACATTATCTTAAACGACATATATGAAGCAATTAGTCAAGCACTGGAGGCAGTCATAGGGGTGAAAGTAGATTTCTTCAGTCTTGCCAAGACCACTGATAACATCCCCCACTAAGTTATGTTTACAGTCTCTTCAGGGTGTAAATATGAATTGTTTTCTAGTGAAATGGCTCCAACAGTGGTTAATGAGCTGCAAACAGAGGTCTCTGTTATGGGTAATACATCTGATTGGGTTTCCTGTGAACAGTTCCCTCATGGTCCACGTCTCTTTAACATGGTTTTATATGTCTCCAAGTATGAAATTATTATTTTCGAAATACGCAAATGATATCAAATCTGGTTCACCTGTCTCTTCTAATGAGGACATTAAATCCTTGAACCACTATTTATTTGTTGTCTCAATGTGGCTTATTTATTTATTTATTTTATTTATTTATTGCATTTGTTTACCGGGAGAGTCTACTGGGCCATAAAGTGTCCATTTTCAGTGTAGGCCCGGGGAGAAAAGCTCCACAGAGATATATACATACAATTTGCTAAAGCACAAGATACAGTGCCAACCCATGGTGGTGGTGCTGCGGTAGCATTTTCGCCTCACAGTAATACGCTGTCTGGTTCGATTCTCAGCTAGCACACCTTCTGTGTGGAGACATGCATGAATGGGCGTACCTTCATTGAAGGTTGTGCATCAGGGCTGGTAACTCGGCACGTAAAAATCAACTACAAATCATTAGCGGACTGGAGTTCCACTGTGGCGACCCCTAACCGGGAAAAGCTGAAAGACACAAACAAACAAACAAGATACAGTGCCAAAGTTCAACAGAGATAACATACATACAATTACTTAAAGAAAAAACTAATAGTACAATACATGCTATGAGAAGAGATACAAATGTAAGATAACAGTTGTGTCTGGTTTGGGTTGATAGAATATTAAGTTGCAATGACTTATATACAGTTTGTTAACAAAAACATATCAATACTAACATATTAAGACCACCTAGGAGTTTGGTAAACACCAAATAGCAAGGTCATGACTTGTATAGTGACAAAAGTAAAATGATGCATTTTAGTATCATTAAAGTTAGCCTTTCTGTGTTTATAAATGATACAGCTATTGATGTTGTTGACGTGATTATAGATCTGGGCTTATATGCTATCAGCAGCATTTCTTTTAAGAGTAATGTCACAGCTGTAAGATCACCTGTATATTTCTTATGTCCAGCCAACTATTGAGTATAAGTCTATATTTTGCTCTTATACTAAAAGTGAGCTATTAGAGGGCATGCAAAAAATTAATGAGGATGATTCCTTTACACAGTTATTGTCTAACAGGGATCGGTTGCACTACCAGGGCCTATAGTTAGTGGTTTACAGATACATTAGAAGGTGGTTGTTTTTGTTTGATAAAGCACAGAATAACCAAATTCTTTGGGTATTTTGATGGTTGGAAATACAAGAACTTGATAAAAAATCTGATGAACAATCTTGCTTTTAAACTACTCCCATTTATAACATCTAGAAGAAGGCCTTTTCCTCCCTATTTATGCAGATGCTGGAACAAAGCCCCACAAAGGTTTACTGCAACCCTAACTTCCCTTAAAAAGGGGCAAATGGACAAATGGATAGGCTCTGAGGCTTTTGCAGTATCAGTTATGGAGTCAGTGTTCTACTTGGTCATTAAGCCCAAAGGAATAGCAACTATGAAAGTTACAAGGAATAGTTAATATATGTTAGCAGGAACTTTTGCTTTGAAGAACATGTTCAACATGTGCACAGAAATAGCTTCTGATAAAAAGATACATATTGACCACTGTTGCTGCTTAGTCCCAAAATGTGCTGGCACCTTAATATATTTTCTTTTTGAGGCCATATATATTCAAAGGTTATACAATACAATGACGGATTAATTTAGGACTTTAACATATTGAAGAAGACTGGATGAGCTATAGTTGTGTTTTGTACTCTGTTATATTTGTTTCATGAAACATGAGCCAGTATCAAAAGAATAGACTTGTTTAACATGAGTTGCAGCATTGTTAACTTAATTGCCAATAGATTTGAAGGATTAATTATCTGCCACTATATATAAAGTGAGGTTGGATGTTGATTATGATTTATAAAAATATAAGTCAGCACCTAGTGAAGCAAATTTCTAGGTTGTCTTTGATCCAGACCTTGCTGGCATTTGCTTGAATCTTAATGTGCTTTTTTCTCATTTACTTGATCCCGTTCGATTCTTGGCTGGAGTGCGGGGAGTGCCTTCTGTGTGGAGTCTGCATGTCCTCCCTGTGGTTGGGTGGGCGTTTGAAAGACATGCGTAAATGGGCGTGCCTTAGTTGAAGTTTGAACGTCAAACTGGCACCTCGGCGTTTGTGAAAATCTACTGACAATCATTAGTGGACCGGAGTTCCCCTGTGGCAACCCCTAACTGGGAAAAGCCGAAAGACAACAACAACAACTTGATTAATTATGTTATTGTCTAACTGTATGCATTGACATCATATAGACAAAGGTTCTACTAAAGTATATATTTGACAGGGGAGGGGATATGTCAGAAAGAAATATGAAACCATTATCTATTCCAACTGCCTTCATCACAGCCCATAAAAATGTTCTTATTCTTTTAAGTCCTCTGAGGACTACTGACTAACTGAAGCTCATTGGTTGAATTTCTGATTGTGCTGCCTCTGAAGTAGATGACATGCAAAACAGAAAGTCTGAAATTACACATAAAAAATAAAATGAAGGATTTCCTAAGCTAGTTGATATGTGAAGTCTTTGACGTCACATTACATTTGTTGATTATTGCCAGCAGGTGAATTTTAATTGCTGCAGATATATGGTTGGTTGCTGTGAAATAATGTGGGTGAGGCAACCCCTTTTTATTGAGATTTCTGCAGTGTTTGTATTGTCTGAAGAAGTGCCAGGAGGCACGAAAGTGCTCACTAGTTTGTACCTGAATAAAAGTTTTGCCTTTTATTTAATATCAAGAGAGCCGTGTTTGTTTACTCCCAGTTTGAACTTTTGTTACTGCATTTTGCTTTTTTGGGGAGAGCTTCATCCCCAGCTGCTTTTGGATTTGTGTTTTGTAACCTGAAAATCTACTCAGGGTATATAAGGGGAGTGTGAAAGTTGTTATATCCAAAATGGTAAGCCACCCCCTCCAAAAAAAATGAAAACCCTGGAAAAAAATAAGCACATATAGTCTCTGCAGATTCTAGACATTTGTGCCATGGGATTCAGAAAGGCTTACAGTGAGTGGGCAGCCTTAACATAGGTGATTTCCCTGTTGTGGTAAGCCTTTGTGATTCTTAGACTGCTCTGTTGCTGATGTTTCTTGCTGGTGGAGGCCTTAGCACAGAAGGCAGTCCAACCAGTGGGAATTGCCAATGTAGCAATTAGTGAAGCAATTAATATAGCAATAACCCATGCCTGGGTGTGGGTAATGCTGGATTTACCCATGGTTGGTGTGGTTTGGTCACGGGGCGGCCGAGTGGCCAAACAAAGCCAACCGTGGGTAAATCCAGCATTACCCACACCCAGAAGTGGGTTATTGCTATAATACAATGACATTATTTAAGAAAAAAAATAATTACTTTTCTTAAATAATGGCATTGTATAATGCCTCCTTGCTGCCCTTCCGCAGCTGTCTGGTATTCTGCGGCAGTTCTGATGTACTGCGCATGCGTATGTCTACGCAGTACATCAGAACTGTGGGCAAAAGCAACGGAGAAAGCAAGATCTCCTTTGCTTTTTACTGTTTCGCTATGTTAAATGGGTTTAACACAGACAGACAGCTTTAAAAAAAGCAACGGAGATCTCCATTGCTTATTTTAAAGCTGCCTCGCTATGTTAAACACATTTAACATAGCGAGACAGGTTTTAAAAAAAAGCAACGGAGAAAGCAAGATCTCCGTTGCTTTTTAAACACTGTCTTGCTATGTTAAAGGAGTTTAACATAGCGAGACAGCTTTAAAAAAAGCAACAGAGATGTCCGTTGCTTTTTTTAAAGCTGTCTCGCTATGGTAAACTCCTTTAACATAGCGAGACAGTGTTTTAAAAAAGACTTATACTAATGGAAAAATTCTGGGTGACTGGAACTTTTTCCATTAGTATAAGTCGATTTACAACGTGCACGCTGACCAATCAGCATGCACATTTTGGAATATTAATGGGGGGGTCATGGTATAATGCAAATTAGCCTTGTGTTCTCAACATAAAACACCTGCAATGGGTGATTTATATACATAATGAGAATTTTCCTGAATCCTATGGGTGATCTTTGTCTTATGGTTAATATGTGACAGAGTGACAGAAATGAAATGAACAATTATGTGACATTAAACCTCAGTAATACTATTTTGAATCAATGACTTTTTTCTGATATTAATTTTTTTTAATTATTTGATTATTTTATAGGGATCAGTATGGATTCATCGGTTTTACTGTGGTGCTTTTAACTGGTTTCTATCACAAATCAAGCAAGGAGAATTTTTCCTACTGTCATCATCAGCTGATCAACTGCAGCATGAAGATAAAGGATAATACTGCCTGGGGAGTCCATAAACACAAACATGCATTGATAAATCTCAGAAATTCTTAACTATACATAAAAAAATACTTCAATGATGCCAGTATACATTAAGTATTTATATCTATTGTGTGTCTAATTGTGAGATCACGGTGACTAGAGAAATCAATTTAGAATCAGATCATCATTTCTTCAGTTATATTAAATTATTATTATCATTTTTTTTTAATTTACATTGCTCATACCTACCGTATTGTATGCCAGTTACAATTCATCACCACTATCATCTTCAACATCATCATATTGATACTAATGATATTTAATACTGGTTTAACATTAACGCTACAAGTAGCACAAATATAATACAAAACAAGTACAAAGTGATTTATAGCATAATGGTATCTATGATTGCATATCAATATCCATATCCTAGGTTTAGTTCTACAACAATGTACCAGAACATTAATCATGTTTATTACACTAAATATTGAAGTGCTAATAATCTATTACATTAAACAACTCATCTACTTGATATACAGAATTAATAAGTTAACATCCACATTGCAGAGAAGCAAAAAAGTTACAAAGTATTAACATATATTAAAAAACATAGAATATTATGATCCAGACTCCAATCATAACTAACTTAATATATGCACAAGATACAGATGTCAAGACATTCAGCTCAAGAGAAGAATTAAGAGATGCTCAAAATATCACTCTTGGCATCTATTTTGAGAACTCATAACTAGCTAGTTATAATAGGAGAGATCCAGCTATAATTCTTTGTAGTTCAGAGATTTAGTTGACTGATGCACTACTACCACTTATAGAAAAAGTATAAACATTGGCAGAAATGAAAACTGCAACACACAATGTTGCCACATAGACAGCAAACAGAAATGAACTGTTCCTCTGAAGAACAAATGGTTTAAAGTATTAGACTCTGCCACACACACATTTGTGTGTGTGTGTGTGTGTGTGTGTGTGTGTGTGTGTGTGTGTGTGTGTGTGTGTGTGTGTGTGTGTGTGTGTGTGATTGTGTGTCAATGTGTATGAGACACTGAAGTGCATTATGCTTTTTAAAAGTATGAAAATACTTGAGATCCTATTCTTTGTTGGCTGCTAGTAATGCGCTGGCATGAGACTACAACTTAAGGGCAGTGAGAAGTGCTTAGCAAAACTTTGCTAAATACCTGTAGAAAGTTATTTAACAAATTTATCTTTTGCCAGAATTTAAAGTATAGCTAAAGCTCTGCATGCACATAGTAAATAGGTGCATTACTAAAAAAAATACAGATCTGTTAATTCATCTGGTTGTTGTTATTGTGTCTTTCGGCTTTTCCCGGTTAGGGGTCGCCACAGCGGAACTCCGGTCCGCTAATGATTGGCAGTAGATATTTACGTGACGAGTTGCTAGCTCTGACGCACAACCTTCAACGAAGGTACGCCCATTCACGCATGTCTCTACACAGAAGACGCTCTAGCTGAGAATCGAACGGGACATCTTACTGTGAGGCAACAACGCTACCACAGCACCACCACCGCAGTAAGTGAAAAGGTCACAAGCCATAGTGTGTTGTGTATTCATGCTAACATTGCTGGGGAAATTAATTATTTGTTATTTATTTATTTGTAATTGTTTTCTAGGGTAGAGCACTACTCTCCATGTACCATTTTCAGACTCAACCTGGGAGCAATGTCTGGTTAAGTGACTTGCTCACTGTCATACATTTAGGCAATTGAGGCAGAAGACATCAGACCTTGTATCACTGGACCACAGGAAACAGTTCATTAACAGCTCCTTGGTCCTCTAAGCCAAATGCCAAACAAAATTAATTGAGTTTGGGGAGAGATCACTGAATAGCTCACGTTTCTGTTCTAAAATAAAAAAAAACTTAATACTTGCCCACTAGTGAACAGGACATTTGAAGACAGCATTTTTGCAAAGGCTACACTTTCATGAAAAAATACATTGAAATGCAAATCTTCTGTATGATCTATATCTACAAATACTTTACATCCTTACTAACCTTTTATCATACTATCTGTGTACCTTTTCAACACTTGCCCTCTCCCCACATACGAATTATCATATTTAATTGTATTTTTTCTTTTATTATAAATAAAAATTTATCATCACTGCTTTACTGTATCCTGTTTATTCCACTGTCAAATTGTATGTATATGTGCTACTGCTTTATTTGATGTTATTTAGCTTTCTGGAGATTTTCCACACAGACCTACACGGAAAATGTATATTTATTACCCAATTAGTCTTCCCTGGTAAACAAATATAAATAAATAAATAAAATGAACAAAGAGACAGTCACTTTAGGGAACTGCCATATTAGATTACATGATTGCTGCTGTAGGTTTTCTTCTAAATACTGTATTAACTAAACAATGTCATGGCACAGAGTGATAAAGCCCTGACTATAGAATAGATGACCCGAGTTTGCATAGTATGTTGGGTGTCTCAAGGAACTGGCTGGAGATGGTAAGAGTGTGCCAGCTCTGCCAAGTAGTCCATCATGAGAGGAGTGAGACTGTTCTGGGTTGACACATTGGTGTCACCTACAAGAAGCATAAGATGCCACACTTAATGGATTCCAAACATAACAAGTCACACTCTGAAGCTGAGGGGAATTCGGCATATGAATGCATGCTTCGTTTAGGGAGAAAAAGGTAAACTGCCCTGCAGGACCATCCCTCTGGAACAAATGTGCCCATAGAGTGCAGGTAGAGGAGCCATCAAAGGAGGTCACGTGAGGAGCAAAAAAAAAGTACACAGCAGGAAAATTCAGCTCGATTAAAAGCAGGTACATAACCAAGTATTATTAAAGTATTATTGGACTTGTGGCATGAAAAGAGGTTGATGGTCAGAATATAGAACATAGAAATATTTATGTCATACCCACTGATTAATGGAAAGTTAAGACATTAAGTCATACATAAATTACTTGAAAAGGTTTAGTGTTCCTTTTATTTAAAGAATTCATGACAAATGGAAAAGGGATAACATGGTAGCTAACTTAAAAATCCTACAATATATTACCCAAATGACTGCCTACAATGACTGCTAATACAAACTACAGGGAGAAAATTGAAGTTATATGCTCACCATAACATTTCACCTGTATTGTCCATTTCCATTCTTCCTCAACAATTGGGTTTGGATCAACCTCAGATCTGACTCAGCCATTTTTTGCAGCTCTTGGCCACTAGAACTCTCAAGTTCCTCCCTCATCCATAGTGGTCTATCCCCTGACATATCTCAGATCCTGTTTGCTGGCTTACAGTATCAAAAAAAATATTAGCACCCTGGTAATATAAATCCATATCTGGAGCTCAATATAAGGAAAAGTGGTTCCCTTATAAGGTCTCACTCTTCCAAAATCATTAGTTCAAAAGTAGGGGGTTGGTGGGAGGGGAGTTGAAGAATGAAACTGGACAACACAGATGGAACATTATGGTGAGTACATTAATGTCTTTATCTGATGTTGTCAATTTTCATTCATTCCTCAACAATTGGGACAGAGTCCCCAGCTACCTAAAATCCCAGGACGATTCTAAGGAAGGAGATTCCTGAGCACAGCTGAGCCAAAGGCTGCTCTTCACCTTGAGACTAAATCCAATCTGTAATAAGTAATAAAGGTATGAAGATTAGTCCAAGTTGCACCTGCACATATATTCTCCACAGAAGCCCTGTATAAAAATACAGACATTGTTCCCATGGACCTGGTTGAATGGGCTCTCAAAGGTTTTCGTAAAGAAAGGCCCAGTTTGTTAAATACAAAGGATATACAGTCAGTCAGCCATCTGGCTAAGGTTACTTTCATAACTGGCATGTCTAATTTGGAATCCACAAAGAAGAAAAATATTCAGTCTGTTTTTCTGAAGTCGTTCATACTATGTAGGTAAAAATGTAATTGCCAATAAATGTGCAGTAAGTGCAACATGTATTCACCTTTGTTTGTAAAATTTGGAAAGAAAATTGGAAGATTAATAGATTGGTCGGTGTTGGATTCTGGCATCACATTAGGAAGGAAGGACTGCTTTGTAAAGCTACGCTATCCCTATGAAATATTAAGTAAGTAGGTTTAGAGAATAATGCTTGAAGTTCTGACAGATTTCAAGCAGAGGTGATGGCTACCAGAAATACAGTTTTCCATGTCAAAAACCTAAGGTCACAATTTGCTGCTTGCTCAAAAGGGGAGTGAATTAAGGCCTGTAACACTAAATTTAAGTCATATGGCAGAGTAGGATCCTTATAAGGAGATCTCAGAAGAAGGGTATCTTTCAAAAAGGCCTTACAAAGTTTTGACAACGCCAAGAAAGAGTTTTTAATCCTTATGTGAAAATTAGAGATGGTAGCTATTTGTACTCTAATAGCTGAGGAACTGGCTGCTTCGTTGAAAATTCAAGCCAAAAATTCAAGGACAGTATGTACTGGTGCCGAAAAAGGGTCAATATTTTTCTGCTATGCCCAAAAAAAAAATCTTTTCCATTTATTTTTGTAAAGCTTCCATTTGGAAGCTTTGTGTGAAGACAAAAGTATATGATGATCAGGGAAAAACAGCAAATGATACCTGGGTATCAATGGAAGTGGTGAAATCAAGAGGTCAGTTTTAGGTTTGAGATATCCGGATGAATCATGTCTGTCAGGTGAGACAGAAGGTCTGGAATTGGATCCAAAATCCAATGAGGGTAGACTAGATAAGGACAAAAAAAGGGGAATCAAATTTGCCGAGGCCAGTAAGGGGCAATGAGGGTGACTTTGCTCTTCAACTGGGATGCTTTCTGTAGAAATTTGGGAATTAAGGGGGTTGGAGGAGATGTATAGAAGAGTCTGGGGGACCAAACATGTAGTACAGTGTCTCTCAGAGATTCTTCCAGTAGGGGGATTATGCCAAAGAACCTGCTCCACTTGTTGTTTAGGGAGATGCAAATAGGTGGCAGCATGGCTGACCCCATTGGGGAAAAATCATTTCTGCCACTTTCTTGTTGAGAAACCACTTGTGAGGAAGTAGAATGGACCTCCTCAACTTGTCCACTACCACACTGGATTTCCCCAGAATGTGCATTGCTATCAGAAATTGGTTAGATGAGATTGCCTATTGCCAAGCTCTGAGAGCTTCTCCACACAAGGGGTTAAATTTTTTGTTTATTTGTGATGTGATGTAAAATATATTGTTATTTGGTGGTGCATTGTCCCAAAAAAAAGGGATAATCTTGTAATGCCTGCAATGCAAAGAGTAGAGCTCATTTCTCATTCAATAATATAATATATGCATATTGGTCTCTTTCTCTTGAGTGCCTTTTTCCTGAATTTTTTTGCAGGAATTGCAACCCCAATCTCAATCTGATGGACACTATGGCTGAAGAAAATGAAAAAATGAGGGGATGGCCTTGTAGAAGCTGATCTGAGAGTATCCACTACCAAAGGTATCGTTTGTATGCTTGGGTAATCCTTATCTGAGTGGACATATGTTGATGGAAAATGGACCACTGAATTGCTAATATACATTGAAGAAGTCTAATATAAAATTTTTGAGGGAACTTAAAAGGGACCACAACAGACACTGCAGACATTGCAGAATAAGAATCCCAGAAAAAAAGGGGATTTTTAATTATGATTTTTAATTAGGTAGGTGACCTGATCTTAGAAATAGGACAGGGGGCTGTCTGTCATACTAGGTTGAAAATTGCTCCTATGAATTCCAATGTCTGAGACAGTTCTAACTGAGATTTGTTGTAATTTATGATAATCCCCAGAAGGAAGCAAGTCTGGAGTACCTGGCCTCGACCTCTTATCAGTAGATGCCTGGTCAGAGTGGTTATGAGCCAGTTGTCCAAGTACGGAAACACTTGGAATCCCTGCAGTCTCAAGTGAGCTGCTACAACTGCCATGCATTTGGTGAACACCCTGGGGGATGTGCTGTGGCCAAAGGGCAGTGCTCTGAACTTGTAATGACTGGCTTCCAGCTGGAAGTACTTTCTGGATTGTCTGTTCATATTTATGTAATAGTACACATCCTGAAGGTCTGTCAAGCATATCCAGTCATCCTTGCACAAAAAAGGCAAAATGGACTGAACCATGACCATCCAAAACTTGGTGTGCTGACCTAATCTGTTCAGACTGCTGAGATTCAAAATTGGTCTCCAGTCCCCTGTTTTCTTTGGCACTGAAAAAATCTTGAGTAAGTTCTTGATTCTATCTGGTCTGGTGGGACCTCTTGGATGACTCTTTTTTTATAGCAGCTTTTCTATTCTAGTGCTGCTGCTTTCCTCTGACTGGGTGGAACATTGAGAATTTTGCATACAGGTGGAGGTGGTAGGGAAAAGTGAATTATGCAACCTCTGGAGATAATCCTCTGCACCCACGTATCTTTTGTAAGGTCTAGCCAGGCTGTCTTGTACAGGGATAAATGACCCCTGACTGCCTCCAGAAGTGGACAACTGGGCATCCTTAAGGTAGGGTCCATTTGAAAAGGAATCTCTAGACCTTTGGTACTGTGGCTCTCCTATGCCACTTGGGTAGCTTCTTCCATTCAAGATCCCCCCTCTGCCCTTGGAGTAACTACCTCCATGTGGATCTTAAAAAGGACCCTGGGACTTTATGAACCACATTTTACATCCTCCTCATTAATTCCAGGGAAAGGTCCTTTTAGGGGGGATCAAAAGACATACTCCCACTGCAGAGAGGGTCTTTCCATCTTACTTGTGTCTGGATAGTGTGTCTTTTACCTTTGGGCCAAACAAAGAGCTTCCTTCAAAAGGTGCACTGAGGAAGAGGACTTGAAGGGCTCTGCGTAGTCACACAAGTGCATCCAGGCATGCCTCCTCATCAAAATGTCTGAACCCACTGCTCTTACGTAACCTTCATCCGCATTTGAAATGAGACTCATAGACATATTAGTGATTGATTGTAGGGTAGCCAACTGTAAGGCCATATAAGTTTGAGCCTCAGTACTGGTCCCAGGGAGGGATTTGGAAGGTTTCTTAATCAAGTCCCTCTGCAACCTAATGAAGTATACCAAATAATTCAGCAATGTGAATGCCATTGTCACCGAAGCATAAACATGCTTCCCAAATCTGTCCAATGCCCTTGACTCCATGTTAGGAGGATGGACAGAAGAACTCTTTTTCATGAGTTCCTTCTTGGTGGCCACCCCCATGACCTTGGCATCAACCAGTACTCACTTGCTTCAAAATTCCTTTCCTTTAGGTTGTACCAAAATGAAGTCTGCTCTCTTGGGGATTGTCTCAACAATGTATGGTTCCTTCCATGGCAGCCTAGAGATCAAGTCAATGAGCTTGTTTGTGGGTGAAGTTATCCAAGAGGTAAATGGGCCAGACCCAAAGTCTTCCAGGAATGCAGATTCCTTTTGGGAAGGGTTATTGGTAGACCAACCATCCCTCTGATGTCATCAATTGGGGATTTTGGGGACCCTTCCCCCTCAACAAAGTCAGTATATTTAGTGACTGACTCCTGTAGGGAGTCCAAGTCCCTCCTCTTGCACTTCCTCTTCTTAGAGACTTCTTTGTTGGGGTGTTCTGGAGAAGTATCAGAAGAAATGATTATACCCTGCTGGGTAACCTGGAGACTTTGGGCTGGCTGTCCCTGTGGAACAGAGTGATGAGGCTCAAGGCACAGAAACATATGGGATCCAGAAGATGGTGCCAAGAAACTATGCTTCCACCCCATTGGCTCCCTCTGCCCCCAAGGCAGTCCACTTGAGGCAGAGGTTGGTACCAAGCTATCCAATGCCAAAGGTACAAAGGAAAGAGATGGCTCCAACAATTTCAGAGTTAACTTCAACACCTCAGATCTGACAGGGATACTTCAGCTCTGACACACTCAGAGCCAATGCACTCAAACAAGGCCTAGAAGCTGAAGATACTATGATCTGTAGATCCGCTCCAGACAGTCCCAGAAAAATTGGATCTAAGGGCTCCAAAACCATGAACTGGTTTGGAGAAGGAGCCAAGATCGATGATGTAGTGCTGGTGACGGCTTCCTGACCTGATGGGGTAGGAACTGAAAGAACTCCCAACTGAATCTGCACCGAGAGAAACTTTCTCATCATTCTATCAACATTGGCTTCTGTCAGACTTCTTGAGGAACAAGATAATGAGGCCACAGAGGGAGACCTGGAATGCCAGCGGGACTCTAAATATGGGTACCAGATCTATGGATGGTGAATATCTGGTCCGAGGTAAAGGTTTCAGATCCAATAATACAGGATCCAAGGAATCCAACTTGGTGTCTGATACCAGCTTTGGTGAAGGAGCAGTTTTGAATTCAACTTTTTGTGTTTCTTGGAGGTTCCACCATCGGATGCCAGGAAGTGGTTGGAGGAGCCTGACACATTCAAAGGTTTTTAGAGTGTTCCTTTGTCATAGGTTTGAGCCCCAGATAAAGCCTCTGAAAAAGTAGAAGGAAGCAAGTGTTTTAGAATAAGCTTGTTCTTGTGGTTCACAATGGCCCAAGGATTAAAAGATTTACAGATGTCACAATCTTTCCTGAAGGTGCTCAGGGTCTAGACAATAAACACAAAAGATATGGGCATCAGGAAGAGACAACTTATAACTGCACTTCTGGCACTTTTTAAAACCAGATGATTTTCAGACATTTTAACAAAACAGATTTTTAGATTTTTTTTTATAGATAGATGAAGGGAAGAAGATACCAACAATGGTGTTGAAGAATACACTAACCATGTAATGGGGATAGAAGGGAAAGTTTACCAACAATGGTAAGAAGGAATTACACTAGTATGTTGGTAGGGAGGAAATATGCAAGCTATAGAAAAGGATAATAAGATAAGAATGTATCTCTGTCTTTGATCAATAAGCTTGAGAGTTCACAACGACCACATCCGAATGGAAAACCAGTAAACAAGACCTGGAGTATGTTAGGGATAGAGAATTATGGGTAAGGAAGGACCTCAATAGGTCTAGTGTCCATAAACTGTGAAAAATGTCCGAGTTGGATCCGAACCCAGTTGCTGAGGAATGAATAAAAATTGACAACATTAGTTACTATGTTTTGTTTTCAAGCCAAGCCTAGGGCGAACATCTCCAGCTAGTCTTCGGTGAGTTTTTCATTATCTGAAATGTGCTGTTACTAATCCTGAAATTACTTGGCAGTGGATAAGAAGAAATTCTGTTTCATTATTACTAGTTTTCTTATCTGTGATAGCATTATGTAACAGTTGAAAGGGCAGAGTACTAATGATGTAAAAATACAAGAATGATATGAGGAAAATGCAGTAATTGGCATTGGATACTCCATATCGTATAGCATTCTATTTAATACTCCCCACATATGAAAATCAACATTCCAGAAGAAGAACACTCTTTTAAAATAAGTCAGTAAAATGCACATATATAGAATGTTTCAGTCTTCTTCCCTTCACTGATTGTGACTGCAACACAGCTGCTCTGTATCATCCTCATGTCCTGGCCCGGATTTCAGACAGAGTTTCACACTGGTGTTTCTTTATTAGCTAAGCTAAAATACATAAAGTAAAATACCTGTTAACTGCACATTGCATGTGTGCAGTTTGAAATGGTACAATTCATGCTTAATACCAGCTATTTGGGGTCTATATTAAATCAGCAAATGCTTAAAATAGCAAATGCTTATTTATCAACCCTTTAATAGCGAAAGCTGACAATCCCGAAAACACAGAATAGCAATTTTTTTCCCCAGGGGAAAAAATCACTGGATTGTTTTCGTGACTTTGCCATTTCCTCCACTGTGGTGCGATCTTGGAGTTGGTATACTTAAGTTGGAGGTGTGTTGGAGTCACAGTCCCCCAAATTGGGGGGTGTGGGGGCGAAGTCCACCACTTTATTTTGTGTTTTGAACTTTTTTTTTTTTTTTTGGTGGAACAGCGATTTTTTTTTTCCCTGGGGAACAAAATCGCTGTTTCGTGTCTTCAAGATTTTTACCTTTCACTCTTAAAGGGTCAATAATTCATTGTTCGCTATTTTAAGCATTTGCTGATTTAACATAGACCCGATATTTGCTAGTGCATGGACATTCTGTAACAGGAACTATTCCAAAGCAAGCTACGTTTTATTAAGCAATAATTTGTCAAAATTTAAGCCCTCTTAAAACCTAAACAACACAGCAACTTATGGGAATTATTTTTATTTATTTCATTATTTTACATTTGTTTACCTGGTAAGTCCGAATGGCATAAGACCCATTTTCAGTGGAAACCCGGGGAGAAAAATTGTTCACAAAAACTCTATACAACCATATCTGTGGCAGCACAGATGAAGCTGTACCTACCAGAAGTAAGCCCAACTCTATCTCTAAAAACAAGCCACCTAGATGGAATCCTAAATTTAATAAAAACAGTCATGGCTAAAATCAGGAAGTGTAAATCCTAAAAAGATCACAACTCGCACATCAAACTAAATAGACAACAAAGAGGGCTTATCAAGACCATGAAAGACAATTTTGAGGTCAAGATAGCCTTATAGGCAAAATGCAACCATAAGGCCTTCTTCAGTCATGTTAGAATCCTCAAAGGCACCACACAACAGTGTCCAAAACTGGTGGTTAATGGCACCACATTCACTGAGGCAAGCAATATAGTGAATCTGTTGGCTGACAAATTCAGTTCCAACTTTACCGCCCACTCATCACCCGCCATTCCCACTGAACATGCCTTCAAACATAACCCCACCAAGTATAAATGGGGAGCAGGTTCTAGCTGCGCTTGTTAAGGCCAAGAACACAGCCTCAGTGGGACCTGATAATATCCTGGGATGCCTCTTTAACAGCCTAAAATGTGATCAGGGCCACTGGAGTTATTATTTAACTACAGTCTCAGAACAGACTTTGTACCACAAGAATGGAGGGCTGCAATGCTCATCCCTCTTCATAAGGGTAGACCATCAACAGAAACAAAAAACTACAGATCCATTAGTCTGACTTGTCTTACATGCAAAGCCATGGAATAAATTATTATGGAAATGGTCAATAGTGACATAGGAAACCCTCAGACACTGGAACCAACCCAGTTTAGTTCTGTCAAGGGAAGGTCATGTCTACTAAACTTGATGGTCTTCTTTGAGAAGGTCACCAAGACAACGGATGAGGGTACAATTGTGCCTACTTCTTACCTCAACCTGGCTACGGCATTTGATATAATACCCACTTAGGATCATTGGAAGTTACTAGGCTAATGGCAATAGGGCCCTTACAAGCCTAGCCAAGTTCTACCCTTATTTCCACAATCAGCACCTATCATCCCTGCCCAAGAAGAATGCATGTGGAACCCCCATGGTGAATTTATGGTTCCTCATCCAATCATCCAGACTGAGTTTGGAGAAGGCCAATGAGGTGTTCTGTTTGAAATGAAGTGGGAGTTTGTTCCAAAAGTGTGGTAACCTCTGGCAGACAGATCTGTCCCTCAAGCAGGTTCTATTAATGTGACATAACAGGTTTAGGTCTATAGAGCAAGTAACCCATGTACCATTTGAGTTAAGTAGATGCAGCATTTCCAATAACACAGGGTCAGAGATTGCCTTGTATGCAAAGAAGAAACTACCTCTGAGTAGTCTGTATGAAACAGAATAAAGTGGCAGTGATTTCAGATGATCCACACAGGACAGATGCTGAAGATCTGGAATTTTCCTTGTGAAGAACCTTTGTGGTTTCTCCAATTACTGCAGGTGCTTGGAAAGGTACCTACCAAAAGCGGCATTGTACTCAATTATTGGCCTGATGAGGGGAGAGTACAAGGAGGTTCAAACTTCTTTTTTTCTTATGAGATGAGCAATATAGAATGCCCTGTGGTCAAATGTGAGGTTGGTGTCAACCTGTGTGCCCAGGTCTCTCATTACTGAGTGCGTACTTAAGGTGATGCTATTGATGTGGTAGTTAGCAGGAACATAGCCCTTACTGAAACGGATAACCCATTTTTTGCATTGAATTTAAGGCCATGACATTGGCACCAATCATTTGTTTGTGTAAGACCCTCTTGTAGGATGTTGATGTCATTCGGAGATTCTATATCCTCTCCCAGTTTGCAGTCATCAGCAAACTTTGCTAGCCACAGACCTTTTGTTTTTGCTTGTACTTCAAAGAAATAGATTCCAAACAGTAGAAATCCCAAGACTGATCCCTGTGGAACACCACTGGTTACAGGTCTGCTGTTGGAGGTGGATTCCCCTATTTTAACTATACAGGTTCTATCAGTGAGCCAGTTGGCAACCCATCTAATGATATAAGGGTTGATACCTAGCTGTGGGAGTTTATTAATGAAACCTGAGTGGGAGATAGTGTCAAATACCTTGACTAAGTCTAGGTAGGCTGTATGCACAGATTTCTCCTCATCCAGGGCCTTGGTGACTGCTTCGAAGAAGTCTACCAGGTTTAACAGGCATGATCTCCCTTTGACAAATCCAAACTGAGTAGGATCAAGTGTTTGGAGATTACCTATATCTTTGGTAATAAGGTCCATGATGATTCACTCCATGGCCTTGCAGATAAGGCTAGTCAGGCTAATAAGGTCTATAGTTTCCAGGGTCAGTGGAAGCACCACCTTTGTGCAAGGGAATAATGGTGGCCATTTTCTATACAGCTGGGATGAAGCTGGTGCTTAGACTATGATTGAAGAGTACCCAATGGTGTTGCTAATTCTTGTCGGAGCCCATGCAGGACACAGCCTGTGATGTTCTCAGGTCCAATAGATGCTGTGTTCCTGGCCTTAAAGAGGGAATTAACAACCTGCTCTTTAAACATACGAGGTAGGGAACAGGTGGCAAGGATGTCATGGGCTACATGTGGTGGTGAAAGGGGAGTTACATTTTCAAAGAACTTGTCTGCCAACAGGTTAGCTATGTCCAAAGGCTCAGTATATGTGGTATTATTGACTACGAGTTAGGCATAAATCTGGGCCTTTCTTTTTAGGTTATAGATGTAACTCAAGAATACCTTATGGTTGTTATTAGTTGAGGAAGCTAATTTGGATTCATAGTTTGCTTTGTAGGACTTCACAAGAAGTTTTATTCACTTGTTTAAGCTGATAAGGGAGTGTTTCCAGTTTAGGGCTCACTCCCTCTTACTCTTAGATAGCACTTTCTTCCTCTTATTGTAAACCCTGTTAAAGGCAGTTGTCCACCAGACAAGTTTGCTCTTCCTTGAGGAGCTTGTTTTGGTCCTATCAGGTACGGCTAAGTCAATGCAGTTATACTGGTATTTGTATAAAGCATTGGTGTAGAACTCTGCATAGTTGCCAGCTCCATCTGAGGGGGAGGTGCAGACAAGCTATTTATACCATTCCGTAAGAGGTTATAGTCTCCTTTGGAGAAGATTTTAGTTTAGTTGCTGCTGGGGGGGGGGGGGGGGGGTCAGGTGTGATAGTTACTTCACATGAGACTGATTTTGGTCAGATCTCACCAGGGAAGACCACACAGTGGCAGTGCTACAGTGGTCCCCATATTGGTAAGCAGCAAATCCAGAATGTTGGCACCCCTTATGGCGGTGTTAAATAGCTGGTCCAGGGCACTGGAGTTAACGAAGTCAAGGAACCTTTGGCAAGTGAGTCTGAGCACAAGTAATTTACCCAGTCAATGAATGGGTAGTTAAAGTCACCCAAAACGATGGTGTTCAGATGTATCTTACAAAATTGGGCATAAACCCCTACATAACACATTAGATAGCCAGTTGTCTCACAGATAAGACCCAGGAAGTATGGATTGATGAAACCCACCCCACAAAGAGACCAGTTCTCAGCAGAGTCTTTCAGGGCTTAGTGCTGGGCCCACTACTCTTTGACATATACTTCTCTGTAGTCAAAGCCAATGTCTAGGGCCTCTGACTGGCTAAGTTTGTAGACGATTGCAAGATAGAAACAGTCATAGAATCCCACTAAGACACTAACATCTTACGCAGACAGAGACTGATGCCAAAGCCATAGCTTAAAAACCAGTGTCAGAAAATGCATAATAGTACCTTGTGTGAAGTTGGCTACCCCAGAAACTATGTCATTGACAAAACACCCCTACAAATTGACATGGCAGTCAGGGATCTGGGTACTCACATAGTTAGTAACCTAGCCTTTGAACAACATATGTCCAAAGTGGTAAGGAAATCATTCTGTGTTACTCAACTTATAAGTAGGGAAATAGTATTTAGGTCCAGGGAGGTCATTGTGCCACTGTATTCAGGTCTTAGCAGCCCTATCATTAAGTATAATGCCTTTGGTATGTGTATGGTCAGATACATACCAAAGGAGGAATTAAGTATAATGCCTCTTTTGGTATGTATCTGACCAAACACATGCAGCAAATGGAACATCCACAAAGGTTCTTTACATAAAGATTACAGGGCATAAGCACTACATCCTCTGCAGATCACCTCAATGCCCTACTCCTCCTATACTGCGTTTCCTACAGACAACTGAGAAGCAGCCTGTGTCTGACATACAAGGCATCCCTGGATCCATCTCTGAGGAATCTTTTGTATAACTGCAAAATGAACTGCACCGGAAATACTAGATATAAGGACCTGAATTTTGCTTTTGACATAAATAGGACATGTTGGAGAGACAGACGTATCTCAGAGAATTCTGACTCTCTGGAATAGGCTTCCCATTCCTGTGAAATAGAGTCATGTTTTAACTATTGCTCTTACAAACTTAGAAAGTTGAAAGAATAACAGGATTTGCATTCGCATGAATTATTTGAGGGGTATGAAGTCTGAAACTCAAATGTCTGTCATTATTTTATGATTTCAACTCTCAATGATTTTCTTGTGATTTGCTAGCAAACTGCAATTTTATGAGAAACAGACTAAAATTATGAAGCAAAATTCTGGGCATTCTATGAAAATCTGCATAGTTGGGACATATGTTGTGTGTGTCTATTGCTTTGGTGGAGAATATTTTAATAAATGTGTCAAAGACTACCTGGCATGAGAGATAAAATTATCTTTCTAGATTTTCTTGCCCTGAGTATAGAGAGTCAAGTGTCGTCTTGTCTATGCTTCAGAATAAAACATTTCAAAACTTCATCATCATAGTGAAGGACACCATAATGATGTAAGGGGAAGCAGAATTATGCATTCTACAGACTCTGTTTACAAAAATAAGCAGTTGATTTCATTTTCACTATTTTACAAAAATAACCAATTTGCTTTATTTGTTTTGTCTAAGCCAAAATTAAAAACAAGCCAGGAACTGATGTCCTTGTCCATGACAGCTTCTGACTTCAATCTGACAAGGTGGTTGGTCCATCTGTTTATGTATTTTGTTAATTTTTTGCCAATGTATATAAACTCTATGAATCTGTAATTCTATCAAATCTAGTTAACCTACATATGTACCGAGTTAAAAAAAAAACTTTTCTTCCAAAGTAAGGAAAATGAAAGACCGACTCCAAGTTAAATAAACAGGGATTTAGAGAAGGGTGAGCATATGCATTGCTTCATTTTGTTGTCTTGAAGTGAGCTGTTGCAGATGCATAACATCTAGACACTGCACTTTACAAGAACATCAGACATGCCATGTCTGGTATTACTTAACTCACTTCACGTATGGGATTCAGTTATTATCCTTATTCAAAATACATTGTAAAATTAACAGAAGATGAGAATCTGCATACATCTACATTCTGAGCCTGTAAACCAGCTCTATTAACACTATTCTGTAGTTTTCAGAACATATGCTTATATCATTGATTCCTAATTGTTTTGTGCTAGGTAGCTGCCAGCTTTGCCAGTTTATTTAGATCAATGTTTTAGATATGAACACCTGTTTTATACTAGAAAAAAATATAGCAGAAACATATAAATATTTAGTAGAGATGGCAGAGCTGATCCACCAAAAAAAATGATGTGTAAATTGATGGGGTTAGTTCCTATTGATGAGAGCTGGACTGCTTTGGAATTTACTTGTTTGCAAAGCAATTGAAGCAACATTTATATTCACCCTGTACAAGGGCAAAAGAACATGCATTCAATATAAATGTTTCATCAGTTATTAATCATTTATGCTTTATGGCATAGCACAGAAAGCAATAGTATGAAATATGTTATGCTTTGCTACAACTAACTAAAGATGCTATAGAAGATACTGAAAAATAAAGCAGAACAAACTAACGGTTAGTACTTTATACATTAATGACATGACATAAAAGAAAGCAAACAAAGAGAAATAGTCATGCCAAAGCATGACCTCATTCTAGAAGAAAATACCGAAGCTTGACCTCAGTACTTCTATAGTAGTATACTTCCAGGCATTCCTCTCATCCTCTACAGGGAACAATAACTGATCCCTACCCCTCATTTAGCTCACATGGCCACAAAGCCCACTTATCATTTAATCTTGAGAAGGTTTCATGTCTATTTTTATTCAGCAATAGTCAGGAAATATATTTTTAAGTGTGATATTTCTTAAAGCTTTTATTTTTATAAAGTTTATGCTAAATACAATCCGAACCTTATACATATCACAGTTGATATGAAGAATAATATCATATATTCTCACGAATCAGAACTGTTTAGAAACAGTGTGATATATAGCCCAACACACCAGTCTCTATCAAAGATACCCAGGGCTTCATTAACAGCCCCAGAAAAGGACACGCTGCCTACAGTACAAAGGCCCTGCTTGTATGATGCAGTATTTTGCCCTTCATAGACACATTAGTCACAATGAGGAAATAACTTATTGTCAGCTAATTCACATATCTATGAATAGCAGCTGACTGACATGAGGAGCAGATCAACACTTGCTGTGGAGGCACTCCTTTCCCCACAATCAGTCTCCCACAAACACAAGCACACAATGATCACAAAGAACACACACACACCACATTCCCTTTACCTGTCCCAGTAGCCAGAACATTAATGATGTTTCCTTATCTGCTGCCCAGGTAACTCATGGATGATGATAGTCAGTACATAATGCCAGACATTTGAGTTTCATACCTAATATCCTTTAGCAAGTGTAAACTGGGGCACACATTGTTTATGAGGGAGAGAAATATGTCTAATGCTTTCCATCCCTCCTTTTCATTTAGCATGACATGCTGCAGATATTGCTTAATTCCTGAGGTCCTCGTTATATTATAAAAAACACATATCAGTTATTATTATTATTATTATTTATTACTATTATGCTTGCTTTTGTTTACCAAGAGAGAGAGAAAGACTAATTTGTCTCCCCAAGTCTCACATTCAGTGATATATAGGAAACTAGTACTACTTAATGATAAATTTAGTTATTCCCAGTATGAAAAATATAACAGTACCCATTTTTGATTCTTTAAAGAGTTCTGTCACAGTTTCTTTTTATAACAGAATCTTATTAACAAATATATATTGTTTCAAAAAAAAAATAAATAAAGGCATATACATATGACAACTTAATATTTCCTTCTGAAAGATTCTCTTGGTCTTCAGTTACTCTGCTTGAATTTTGGAGTTGCACCTTCAAAATGCCATTAAGAAAGTAATACAAACCCTTCAGCCTCATGCATAGTAAGAATACTATTTAATTTGGAGTACAGGCCTAATTTAGAGTTTAGGACTATTTCATGTTTTCATCTTGTTTACCCATAGTATGGATTCTAGTGGCCTAAATAAGATTGTTAAAAACAACAGAAAGCAGAACCTGAAGTAGAGATAATTGTTCAGATGCCGAGTATTGTTGTTGCGTCTTTCGGCTTTTCCCGGTTAGGGGTCGCCACAGTGGAACTCCGGTCCGCTAATGATTGGCAGTTGATTTTTACATGCTGAGTTGCCAGCCCTAATGCACAACCTTCAACGAAGGTACGCCCATTCACACGTCTCCACGCAGAAGACGGTCTAGCTGAGAGTCAAACTGGTCAGTGTCTTACTGTGAGGCGACAACGCTACCGCAGCACCACCGCTAAATCCAAACGTCTGGGCGTTTGCCGAAACCGGTTTGATTCATGTGAATTGAATTTTTGTTTTGGAACATTAAATGAGATCTTTATCCACAGTACATGTGCTGGCTCATTTTTGGTTTGGATTTTGCCTTTGGTTGGAGCCTTGCACGTGCCATACGTGCAGGTTTTGGGTGCTGTTTATTAATAATGCTAATAAGAAGAAAACAAAGTAGTAGCAGTCATAACAGGAACAGCAGTGTGGGATCTGAGCTTCATAATGCAGCAAATTGAAGTGCCAAAATTAATCACCATGGAAACATACAGCTGTTGTGTAGACACTGAAAAATCATTCAGTAGGTTACTTACAAATCTGGCACATTAGCAGACTGCAGAACAGAGAAAGATAACTGTTTGCATAGCAGGAAACTACCCACCACTTTTGGTTCTTATATGCTGTTTACTGCACTATTCTGGAAGCACAACACCACTGCATTCTTCATCACTAGACTTGCATTCTGTATTATTTTTCATCAAATGGCAATTTTGGGTCATTTCAATATAGATACTGGCCAAATAAATTATATAGTAGATCACAGAAGTACTCATACTTCATAAAAATAGCTTACTCCCTACTGGATTACATAGCTCGACTGAAACTGGTAGTCATTTCTAGAATATCACTGTACACATCACCATAAGTCCAAATGCAGCAGAGGTGTGGCAGACAGCAGCATTTACTATTAACAATTTAAACATAGGGCCTAAATCCAAAATACTTACACTCGGTGTCAGTTATTTGCTCAGGTGTAAGGTATATCTATAAAGCAGGCTAAAACCAGACAAAGTCACTTACACCTAGACCAAGTAAACTAGGGCAGGCTTACAGTCATTTATACCAACAGCAATTCTTTTGGAACTGGGCCTTCAATTATGTTGTATTTAAAAGTTAAGATATAACAAAACAACACTAATGATATTGTACAATCTAAACATGAAAAGTATGTAGAAGGCATGAATGAACATTTTATGCATAACTTTAATCTGTATCATTAATGAAAGCTGTCCATTGATTTTACCTTAAATACAATCTAATACTATACCTGTAACTTTGATATATCATACATTATACTGCCATGAGTTTTTGTCTTTTTAGATTACTTTAAAGATCCCTCCATTTGTCTCCCTTCTGTGGATGGCCTCTGTTGTTTTTTGTCTTTCTGTTCTGTCTGAAATAACCATGCCTAACAACACACTGAATTCCCCTCCTCTATCCAGAACATCCCTTAGTTATTTAAGTTATATTATTATCCATCTAGATATTTAGTTCTAAGCTTTGTTTCATATATGATGTACTTTACTTGATTATTGATAAATATTATATAAGCAGGGTGACATCCTCTACATCCGTATATACTATATTTTTGCAAATTGTATATAGTGTAGACGTATTACTGCATCCTATAATATGCGTGAGGCAGAGAACTATTCTTGGACTAAATTCCAGTCCACTGCATGAATCACAGACACATTCTGTGATAAACCACCCTCCCCACACACAGACACAGAAACACAAAAAACTATGGGGAAATTAGGGGCAAGACAATTCATCTAATGGCATGTCTTTCAGATACGGGATATGTAGACCCCACCCAGAAGGTACATTACCTTGGAACCAAACCAAAAAAGAACATGAACTGTGAGGAAGCAATACTAAACATTGCAGCACTGTGTCACCCTGTAGTGAGCATTCTAAGTATCAAATGGATGGTTAACATGACTGTTAAGTATCTTTATCATCCATTTTAAACTGTGCATTTTATTTTTTATTGTTCTTATTCTCCCTGGAACTCCCTAAATGGAAAATATTCTGTCTACCTAAATATACCCAGTCGAGTTACAAAGCAAAATTAGTTAAAAATGTATTAATTACTTTATTTAATTAAAGGAAAACTCCGCCCTCCAATGTTATTAATCTTGCCCACAGTTATTTTTCTTCCTATAGAAGCACCTATATGTTATATGCTACTCATAAAGCCTCCAGGACTGTTCATTTTTTTCTGCTTGTTTCCTGCTACAATTCATGAATGGCCAACATTGTTTTTTTCTACTTAAAGTTTGCATTGTTTCTGCAGTGGCCTAGGCTAGACAGTAGGAATGTTACACTTTTTATGTTGGTCATTACTCACAGTTTTACATCACAAGAATGCATTGATGAGTCCAATAAAGGATTATAACAAGCTTAAATGGAAGTATTTTTTCAGATAGTTAGTTAGTGTAGAAATCTTTAAATGAAGAACAGAGGTGAGGTATACTGCAAAACTATATAATTAAAATGAATGTTACATACTTACTGTAATGATAGATCTGGACTGGCAGTTCCATTCCCTTTAGCTGTATGACTAAGGCTAGCAAGAGTTAGCCTAGTTGAGAAAACTTTGACAGGCTAGTTAGTTGCTCCACTTTTCCCACAATGTTATGCTGCCTATGATACAACTCCAGATCTCAAGTCCACTCAAGGTGGTACAGCTAGTTGAGGCCAAGTAATGACGAGCTTAAAACCTAAAAGACAGCATCTGTTAGGCCTATGGAAGGGGAAAGGAGGGAGGGCTGATAAAGGGAAGATAACTGCAGTTTAGGGCTATCATTATGGTAAACACGTAGCTTTCATTTCTGGGAGTGGCTTTCCATTTCCTTAACTGGTAGTAAAAGTCCTAACAATCTTCTTGGGCTGATTCCCATAGAAAGATTCCTCAAAGTATTGTCACACCAAATGAAGGAAAGATCTGAACAAGACAAGATAACATAATTTATAGAAATACACCAATAAAATATGTTCTTGTCCATATAGGGGCCAATAAAGTTGATCCATTTTCCCAAATGAAACAGCAATGTACAAGTATATGTCTAGTCTAATTTTAAAATTGTTTGCAATGGTTATACTTTTTAAATAATCTATAAATCTATTATATCTATGCACCACTCTCTGTGAGAACCATTTAACAAATGAACTATTCTTGCATAAACTCTAGAGATCATATCTTACTTGGAATGTCTTGCAAAAAGTATTCATGCTCCTGAAAGATAACCATAGCTCTAATGGAATGTGAGTGACCTGGATACCTCTGGGAGGGCACTGCTATATATGACATGCCAAAATTTGATAAAATCAGACAACTGCCTGGATAGAGATAATTTAGGCACTTTCTTACCCAAGTGATTTTTGTTTTGTTGAAAAAGGGTAAAAAATGTGAATTTTTAAAAGATTTAATTCTGCCCAAGTAAAATTTGATTTGCCAATGGACATCTATAATGTTAAAATGTACTCTCCCCATTAGAGTAGATCAGGAAGAATGATGGCAAGTCAATTGACTTGTTTAAATTCAATCTCCAGGTGACCTTTGGCATAAAAGATATATTGGCCCTTACAGATACTGTGTCTCAGTAGAATACCAGCAAAGGAGAATTAACATATAATGCCTCAAAGTCAGACTGCTTCCTAGAATATGTATTAGCTACTAAAGATAGTGATTTCCAAGAAATAGATTTTAGGTTCTGAAGCACAAAATGCAAATCATGGAGATAAAGAATCTTTTAGAGAAGGCTACAGAAGCAAAGTGTTGTTAACAAAATTTTTGTATACTTTTAGAGAAATTACAGAAAGAAAACGTTCACTCCTTGTAAAGCAGAATATCATCCTTGCTGTCTTCAACTTAATACATACAATTGGATGAGCAGCCTCACATTCTCCCAAGGTTGATCCTGTGTTTTACTTCATGAGAAGGAAGGGTACTTTTGTGTATGGTTTATTGATTAGATATGACTTGGTCTGTAGATTAATCACCTAGTCCCTAACAATGAGCCTATGAAACTAGAAGGCATTGGAGTTCTTCTTGAAAATATAATTTCATTTAGGTTCAAGACAAGCTAATCCCAAATTTACTAAAAATATTGCTGAATCTGTCAATACCCTAAGGAGTTTTACAAGTTATGATACAGACTTGCACACACCAAGCATTCACCAAGTGCTCATGCCCATTAGATACATAGGTGTCAAATCAGGGGTACATTTGTGATTTCCCATCCATTGATCCATGTCATGTTTGAAAATGGTTAGGGATGAGCTTTGATTCACATTTTGGGAAGCCTGTTCCAGAGACAGAGTAATCTTTGAGACACTGTCCCTCAACATGCCCTGTTTTTGTCACACATGAGCATTAGGTCCTTTGAAAGAGGATTTCTCATTGCATTTATTTTCAGGATATGCAAGATATCACTGGGGATCAGAGGATGACATGTAGGCTATGCACAGTTCGCTGAGCAGCAGTGTACAGGAATCCAAGTACAGGGATAGGACTTTGACAGGGTATCTAATACATTTATAGCTACATCTAAAAAGATAAGGAGCTTCCCACCTCATCTTCTGTGCAATCAAAAACATAAAAGCAAGGTAACTTCACTGTGAGTGCAGTTTTTATTAGCGCAGTTACAGAAGACTGAACAAAACAACTCAATTATCCAGACTTTCCCAGAACATCCAGATTTTTGGTAGGTTCCTCATAACATTTTTGGTTTTCTGGCAAATTGTGTGTCACAGGATGTTACGTTGTTCTGAAGAAGTTTCCGTTTTTTGGAAATGAAAGCGCTCAACCTATGTTTTCTGTTTTTCGTTCATTAAATCTTGTGGAAATATATTTCTGGACTGAAGAGTCTGTTTTGTTGAATTGGCACTTTGGTGACGTTTTTGGGACAGCCTTCATTGAGTCTGTTACGGGAATACTTTTTTCATTACCAGTTTCCTTCTTCCCGTTTTCCATTTTGTGATTATTTTCTGGCAAATTGCTAAGGACTAAAGTCACTAATAATGAAATACATTTGAGTTTCAGACTTCATATCCTTCAGAAAATGCATGCTAATAAACATTGTGTTATTCTAGCAAATGTCTAAGTTTAAAAGAGCAATATTTAAAATCCTTTCCTATCTTTGGGCTTCCCCTATCCATTATTTTAAGCTTTGTCCAGATTTCTTGGAAGAAGAGGTTGAGAGGTATGGAACAAACATTTTTATATAAGTTACTCAAATGCCAGCTGTTCCATTTGGAGAAGATACAATGATTGGTCATAAAGACAACTGAAGTGTTTCAAGCCTTACATTATTGTCAGGGACTAAAACAAACTCCCCCTTTTTTGCATCATATGGTTTTCTTAAAAATGACCCATTTCTATTTGAAATATTTTGCTAAGAATATGCCCTGCTGTGCTGAGCTGTAGAAGACACTCTGTCTCAATAAAAAGTAATATCAATAGTATAGTGAAATGTGATAATTTTATATGTCAGAGTCCCACCTCTATGGTATAAACTCAAACATTTCATTAAAATTCAGACTGTCAATCTATACTCTAAGAAAAAAATGCATGACTACATAGGTACCATTAGTTTCCAACATGGGATCAAGGCACCAAGCTCCTCAGTGGTCATTAGGTCCTGAACGTATTTAGCAAACATATGAAATTATGACCCTATGAACTACATGGGTAGAATATAAAAGAAAATCGTCATATTAGGGCCATATTCCAGAAAGCATGCTCTCAATGTAAGTGAATTACTCCAGTGTAAGGCTTATCTATAAAGCAGAGTTATACAGGAGTAAGTCCCTTACACTGAGAGCAAGTCTTTTAGACTTGGGCCCATTTACTTGGCTGGAACAGTGGAACATTGAAAGTACAAAAGAGATCATAACCCCAAAATCTAATAACCTCACTCACTCAAATAAAGGTATAATTATTTTTAATGAATATAAAAGATGGAATAACAAATGCTCCCATTCTCTATCCTCCAGTCGCAAAACTGCCCCTACACACGTGGGGAAGTAAAACATCTTATAAACAAGCAGAGAGTTGCCCACTCCAAAATTTTAAATGAGCTAAGCTTTGATGTTAAAATGAAAACTCCTACCAAAAGTCACCTCAAAAGAAATCTTTTGATTTTCAGTGGGAATTACCAATGGGTGGATGCCAAGAAAAACACACAGCTAGACAATAAATGAAGTAGATGCAGGTATCTCCCCATAACACCTGTCCACTCAAAACATAAGCTAGTAGCCTATCCATATATAAAAACATGGCTAACTACAAATGCCATTGACATAGACCATGTATTCAACCAAGGTGTTAAACTTCAAAGGTATAGCCAGAAATCCTCCTTCCAAGTGGCAAGAAAACTCTGATAATGATGCATAACCTTCTGGGAACCCACTACATCCAAAGAGAGGACCCGCCATTCATGTGACCTAGCAGTAGCTCCTTGTCAAGCATTCTGGAAAATATTACAGTGAAAATAGGTGAAATATTCCTTGGCTATCCATGTGTCTGTGAGCTACAAAAAATAGCTGAAACACACATAGCAAGAGGTAAAGCCTGAAATCCTTCAACTTTAAATCTCAGAAGATATTACACGTAAAGCTTAGCTGGTAGTATGGGACAGTTAATTCATAAAAAAAAAATACTGCCATAGTATCTATATATTGAAAGTAGTTCATTAGGTACTGCAAAGCTTCTTGCACACTTTACAAAAAAAGTTCAGGTCTGACGTATCTCATAGTAATCTAAAGTACAACATTTGTTTAATTTCCAAAGTCAAACCTCTTTTAGAACAACTGGCTACCTTCTCTAGGAAGATATCATATGATATCTGATCAGCCACTTGGTTGGTGCAAATTCCAACTGAATAATTAGAATCTTTTTGATGCCTGGAGTATTCAGTCTTTGGCAAACAGCCATAGTGTCTTCCATGGTAACAGCACAGTTCTCCTCGCCATGATTAGAGAAACACAACACCAGACTATGACACTGAAAAATTCCACTCATTTTGATTCAGAAAAAGAGTGTATTCCCTATACAGCAGGAAGAGAGACAACAGCCAAATATCCATTGTCAGTTCAGATTGCCTGTTTCTTACATTGTAGCTTTCCCTTCATCAAATCCAATATCCAAATAATTCAATGTTCTTAAAATACATGAACTGAATGATAACCATCATTGGTAATGCATGTGGTTTCAGTAAGTCGAGGTTGAGAATCTTCCTCCAATTTTAGCAACAGTAGGATATGTTGTTTCAGCAAGAATTCAACCCGGGGTGCAGTTTCAGTGTGACAGCCATCAGCACTGGTCATGGTAAACTCTAAAGCATTTACTTTAGTTAAATACTCATAATGTGCTGATGTATGATGAACCACAGTTATGCAATGTCTGATTTCTGCTATGGCTTTAATTAAATCATCCAGCTCCGTCTACATACTCAAAATTGTAACTTTTGGCATGGGCCTCAGTGACTATCCCCATAGTCACCCTGGAAACTTCAGGTAAGTACTCTAACTAGCCAACATAAGGATGCTAGGTTTAAACTATACCTTGTATATATAACATAAATGAAGTGAGATTTTTAACCAAATAGGCAAAAACCTCACTACAGCAGTATAAGGGGAAAACAGGTCAATATTACATTATTGAAATGTTATTTTATGAAATACAAAAACATTGACACATAAATAGCGAATGGGTATATAAAAGAAATATGTATACGCCGAAATTCAAAACATCGAAATACAATAGTTATGCAACATAGTGAGCCTGGGTTGCTGGTGAACGAAGTAAGCAAATTGAATATACACTTAACCACCTAACGTGAAGTAAATAGTAAATTATATAAACACATACCACATTAGTGCTGCACACTTAAAATAAAAATAAATAAATAAATAATGTGAGGTAAACCAAAGTAATTATATCACTTGTGTTTGAAGCTTGAAATAAGTATACAAGAAATATTTCATGTACTAATTTCTGTACATGAAATATTAATCTTTAGTTTACTATAATGGCAAATGTATGTAATTAAATTCAATATTAGTACCGCACGTTATCAACATGTTGACATCAAATGCTGCAGTTAGTGCAATTTGGCCAACTATGAGAATTCGATAAGGCAGTTTTCACTGTATAGGTATTTCAACATTTACACAGTTTGCTGTTTGTGTGTTGATGCTTTTGTATTTGATGACATGACATTTTGATGACGTGATATAGACCCGGGGAAAATGTGAAGAAAGGAAGAAAGACAATATTTGTCTATTTCTGTTTAACTTGACAAGGAAAAAAAATAATTCTGATGAAGTTTATTTAGAGACAAGATGATGAAATTACCAGAAAGTCCCATACTTAAACACAGTGATGAGTATATGGAAGCACAACGCAAAGATGGTACTTCAGATGAACTACAATGCAATAGGTTATTCATGCTACTAAGCATAATAGTGCCACAAGGTTAGATTGATAACATTAAAAAATATGCAAGCTCTTGCATAAGAGGCAAAACATTTTTTATTTTGTTTGTCTTGGAAGTGTTAAATGAATGGCTTTAGGAATTGGATGGTGTGGTAATATGTTTGCTGAATGATGCTGTGAAGTTAGTATGGCAAAGGAGTAATAAGATAAAATATGTAGACGCAAAGAAGTGAGTCAGTAAGGAATTGGCTGAAGGCATGGTTATGGCACCTGTGGAAGGGGAAGGATGGCCTAGAAACTGATATTCTCTTTAAAAGAACAGAGTGAGTAATGATTAGTTATCAATTAGTTGCAACACATATTAAAGTATACATCTGTGTGTCATGAAGAAAAGAGGCTGAAAAACCCAAACTCCAAACATATCGGCAGTGCAATAAATAATTAATTTTAGTTCTAGTTTATTGTTTAACCCTGAATCCCCTCATGGGGGAGCAAGCACACTAACCTGTTCATGTGTTCTTGGAAAGCTACATTTTGCTCATAATGGACTGTGAGGGAGATCTGATGAGAGTAGTTTGCTCCAGTTTCTCAAGTCAGATTGCAAGTGAAAAATACTGTTAAGTTTGAGAGTCCTCAGTGAATGGTTCCATGCCTAAATTGCAGTAGCTCTTATATACTTGTTTCTCGAATGCATTAAGCAATCTAAAACAACACAGACATATAAAGAAATTGCTGAAATAATATACGGTTTTAAATACTGAAATTCTGTGAGTCACACTCTGGATTCTTCCTATTTTCCATCCCTGAGAAAGACTATCATATTTCTTGGCTTGCAGTGCTCAGCTAACTCAGTGACTAATCAAATTTCTTCACCTTTTCAGTACAAAGGTCCAATATTATAAACCCATGGGAAGTAAAGTAGTCTGCAATAAATAATAATACATGTACCTTAATTGTTTTCTGAATAGTATTAGTTGGTTGCTAATGGGAATATAAATTAAGGCATTTTTGTCTCTCTCCCTCTCCTTCTCCATCTGTCTGCCTACCTTTCTCTCTATTTATTTATCCATCCATCCATTTATTTATTTTTGCAGATAAGTGCATTATTTTCTCACAGAAACCTATCATCAATATTGACAGTGTTAAACTAATTAATCTTGTGTTTGTTGGAACTCCAAGACTTTGCTTTAGCAAAAGAAGATCTGTGTCATTTGTGGCTAATAAAATTTCTTGAGGGTTTCTGGCTTCTGGAGTTAATTTTATTTGTATTTGTTGCAAAAGGCACCCTGAATACCTGGTCGTTATTTTGGAAACAGACCCAAAAGTAATGCTGGATTTATATTTATCCCCATGCTGGATTAAAACGTTCTAGTGGGTTCATTCATGGCAATGATTACAATTGTCATTAATGAGCGAGTGGGTCTGGTGAGATTGATGTGGCTGGCATAATGATTAAGGTGTTGGCTTCCCAAGCACAGGGTACAAGGCTCAGTCTTGACTTCAGACCAATGCCTGCATGGAATTTGCATGTAATCCCTGTGTCTCTGTAGAGTTTCTCCCACATTCATAAAATGATACGGGATATTTCTACCACAATCTCACCCAAAACTGAATAGAAACATTCAGAAGAGTTGTGTAGACCAACCACTTTAGGTATCAAGTGTGGTGCACAGTATCCTAGACCATTATGAGACAGGTTAGTTTTACCCTACTGGTGATGTGTTGTTGTGATAGTAATCTTGCTCAGTATGAGAGGAATCTCAGGTTCAGACAATTGGTGTATGTGCTTGGCTCAGGAGCCAATGGTGCAAAGTTACCATCTGTGGGATTATGACTGAATGCCTCTAAGTCAGAATCCCACCTAAACATAATGATATCTTAGCACTGTGGATCTCCAGTTGGCCAGGGATAGCCAGCCACAAGGTTGGCAAGGAGCGCTGCCCTTCACTAGGTTGGAGCGCGGAAGGAAGGGGGCTGCCTCTCTCCAGCAGTGCACCACATGTTTGTGGGGAACCGGGTGCTAAATCATTTGCAGATGACACAGGGACCACAAATTGCATACAATACCAGGGCTAACCACTTGATGGTGTAAAACTGATTACCTGTGTTTTATTCACATTAACTAATGTCACAAAAAGTAGACATTGGCATTTGTCAGTGATAAGTGGATTGAGGATCTGACCTACACCAGGGAGCCATGCTAATGGTAAATGGAATCTATGTGCCTCTATTAGCCAGTGTGTGCCCACCATAAAAGTCCAGAGGCCTGGTGACAATAAGTTACTGGCCAGTGTAGAGCTACTCAGCCTGGGTTACCTAGGATATCTATGTTGAGCAAAAACTTAATGTAAAACGATTCAACCTGCCAAAAATGAACTAAGGATTAAAACAGCAAATATAGGTTCACTGAAAGGATGTAGCTTGAAAGTGGATAACATGATGTAAAGAGGAGAATGGACATCCTATGTATCCAGGAGACAAGGTAGAAGGGCAGTGCAAAAAAGCCACTTGGTTTGGACTCTAGAGTTTACTAGTCAGGTAGAGGACAGACCAGCAATGGTGTGGGAATTGTTGTGAGGGAAAGCCTTCTGAAAACAGTGAGGGATATCATTAGAATTAGTGATAGACTCATGGCAATCAAACTCCACTTTAAAGACAAACAAGTATTCATAATCTCAGCCTATGCCCCAGAGCAGGGTTGTGAGTGTGAGGAAAAGAGTGCATTCAGGCAACAGTTGCCTTACTCACTGTATAAAGCAGGACAACACGAGCTGGTGTTGATAATGGCAGACCTGAATGCCCATATCAGTACAGATAGACAGAGACAGAAAAGATATGAATTCATGTGGTGCAGCATGAATAGAGAATCAATTCTGGACATTTATCTGGCAAATTGGTTGAGGGTGGCAGACACAAGATTACTTACAAGAGAGGACAACACTCAACTGAGGTAGACTTCTTACTATTAAAGAAAAGGCACTGAGATAGAATCAAAGATTGCAAATTCATCCCCAGAGAAACATTTGGCAAACAGCATACAAACCACTGATAGAATCAATCAGCAGCAAGCTGTGGTCAGAGAAGGCTCTAAGGTCAACACAGGGCTGAATTTCTGGCAGTTAACTGGAGCAAAAGCAAAGGAATTTAAGAAAATAGAAAGGGCTCTAGTACCTCAGGATTAAGAGGAAATATAGTCAAAGAAGGAAAAAATGGAAGGGCCTCAAAACTGCAAGTGTAAACAGTACAATATAAAATAACTTTGACACGGGACCTTTTCATAGTAAAAGAACATTATTGTAACACGGAACAATCACTGACCAGTTTAGAATAAACACTACCGCATTAATTCTCCTGACTCTCTGTTTATGACTTTCCAAATTAGCCATGAGCAGAAGCATAGCTGGCTCCAACACCTCCTTGTGCCAATACATTAAACCAATGCCCCACCCCCTCAGTAAAGAGCAAAAAAAAACTGAGATCTATACCCACCTCTGCTAGCTCTTCCCCTGAAAAGAAAAGCATACACTCTACTGTAATAAGCCAATGGCTTCAATGCCATTGGAATATTACAATTAGATTCCACCCCCCAGCTCTTCTACTGAAGAGCAAACTACTGCTCCTTCTACAAACACACCAACCAGGTGGCCAGATGCATGACACACACCCCTCTCCTGCCCCAGCCATTCTGGTCTCACTTCTGTGCCCTGCCTGCTACCCTCCTTCTGTACATTTAGAACATTTAAAACAATTGTTTCTTCTTATTTTAAACTGTAGCAGAGCACTACAGCAATTATGTATTTGTTAAAGACGTCTTCATTTAAACTGTAAAAAACTGCTTAGTGCTAAAGTACCAAGCAGTTGCTACAGTTCATACCATTCCTGCTTGGAGTGCTATGGCACTCATTGTTTAAACCTTCTTGTAGCAAACTGCGTGCTACAAATGTAGCAAATACTTGCTACATTTTAAACCACACATGGAGCACTGCAGAGATCAAGTTTGACCAAAAATGCAATACTGGCTTTTAAAAGCTAGTATTACACTAAAGACTGATCAGGATGATGGATGACCTATCTCACCCACCCAAAACTTCACACCCATTGCTACTGGCTCCTTGCCCTGCCTTAGTTATGCTTGCGGACATGTATTCTGAATTCCATACAAACCTTCTCATAACAAACTGTAGCAAATGGCTCCCTACAAATGTATCAAACAGTTGTACAGTTTAGATCACAAATGGAGCACTACAGAGCTCAGGTGTGACCACAAATGCAATACCAAATTTTAAAAGCCAGTATTGCACTAAAGGCTGATTTTGATAATGGATGGCCTATCATGCCCACCCAACACTTTGCAGCCATGGCCACTGCCCCCTTACCCTTCCCTAGTTATGCTTGTGGGCATGAGTTCTGAATTCCACAAAAGAACCTTATACAAGGAACAGAACTTTCTACACTTTGCTATACTAACATTTTTTTTTTATATTTGTACAGAAGTAAATCATCAGAAAAAAAAACACTTGCTGAGAAATCTGCACTTAATTCTTTATTACTGAATGATGAAATTATTATTAAATGTGCTGATAAGGGTGGGGCTGTTGTAGTTACAGGCAGAGATGATTATATTAATGCCATCATGTAAATGCTGCAAGATGAAGAAACATACTCACATTACTACATGCCAGACTGATAGCAGAGTTAGTAAAGTAAATAGTGATGATTATACCATGCATTTAAATGTGCAGATACCCATTGCTATTTTGAATTACTTTCATACTCCACATCCATTTATACCAATGTACTATATCCATAAGAACGTAATCAAACCGCAGATGCATCCAATTGCTTTGAGAGGCTACATTATCTAATTTATCTTGATATATCTGTAAAAATCATTAAAGGAATTTTTAACACTTTCATGCAGTTATATAAAGGAGAGTAGTGACTTTTTTACAGCATTTATATAGTTGGTATCAATCTAATCAGATACAAACATATTGTTTAATAAAACTTGATGCAGATTCACTGTTTGCTGTAATACCGAATGAGGCTGGGTTAGAGTACGTTAGGGAATATATTTTTAAAAATACAACTATGATTAATACATTTTGCGATTTACTTTCTTTGGTGTTTTTTGAATAACATATTTCTTTTTCAGTATAAATATTTACACAGTAAGAGTACAGCAGTGACACACCTACTGTGAACACTTATGCAAATATTGTGTTGGGAAAATGGGAAGAATGCATATTTAACACCTCGGCACCGTAAAAATCTACTGCCAATCATTAGCGGACTGGAGTTCCGCTGTGGCGACCCCTAACCTGGAAAAGCCGAAAGAAGAAGTATATTTACTAATTTTTTATCCTTTTATAGATTTGTGGATGACATTTTTATTCTATGTAAGGAAAATATAGGTGCCTTTATAATTTATTTACTGAATACATTTAGTTTTTTGTGTTTTAAGTGGAAGCCAATTTAAGTAGCTCAAGTGTATCTTTTACTTCATAGTTTTATTTCTCCATTGGATTCAGCTTCCCTTAACCTACTGTGCTGCCTTGCTGTTTGTCTGCCAAGCAGACTGAAAAACAGTCAGGAATCAATCTTGAAATAAAAGCATATTTAAAATAGAATACACACTCTAGCATTTTCCCTCTCTGCATGCCTCATCCTTCACATTTCCCAATCTTATGCTGTAAAGCATTTTTCAAATCATGTATTTGTTTATGACTGGACAATGACTACAGGTTTTTTGATGACCAGAGACTTTTTCACTTGCTATCAAACACTCTTCAAATGTAATTTCCTTCTGTCTCTGACACAATTTATATACAGTCATTTCAAAAATATAGTGTTATTAGCAATAAAAACATGTCTATATCTTGATAGAATAAAAAAATACTTTTAATATTGTAAATAATTTCAGTTGTACAGTCTCTATTTTTGCATTTGTTTTCAAATTACCAATATATATATATATATATATATATATATATATATATATATATATATATATATATATATATATCATATAATTTACTAAAGTTTTGCAACATTTTATTTGTATACTCTAATATACAAGGATTTGCATCTGATCTGGTCAGTGGCATTGATTTAACCTGATTCATTTGCAAGTTAACACTCCTCCTGGAATCTAATAGCTTAAAAATACAAGCGTTTAACAGAAATAAAATAAGGCATAATAATAAGATTACAATAGCTAATACCTCCTCCCCATCCAAAGAAAAGATTAGTTAACCATGGCCACTGGGAACTATCAGCTTCTTTATCATGTAGAAGCTCAGCAACTTTTCAAATCAAGGTGACTAAAAATAGTACTAGTATTATCAGAAATAAATGAGCAGCACTCTATTTTGATGAGTGTACATGAACCCCTTTTAGACCACAGGGTGAAACCAAGTGGCATTTAATTTTGTAGTACATTTCACATGGCAGTCATTTCTTGAGTAATGGACACAAAGGCTAAATTACCTAAACTTTCTAAAAGCTTTGCCAGTTTCCTCAGCTCCCAGATGGACTTTACTGCTCCATAAGAAGTCATAATTCCTGCTCCAGAAATGAACACATCACCAAGATCCATGTCAGCAATTCCTTTAAAAAGCAATCTTTAGGAAAGCATCATGTTAAACCCAGGAGGTATATATTTTCCCAACTGGGTTTGGAATGTCTTTAGTATCTCTTCTGCAATAAGCATTACAAATCTTTCATTCAGGTAAAAATGCTGTATGTTGTACGTCTGGTATAACATGACCTATATGACAGCCAGAACAGTGTGTATGTAACCAGGGATAAACTTGATCTCCACAAATATAATAATACTAATGCAATGCTGCCATCCCCTGCCCTCCATCCCCACCATAAATTCTCCAAGTGAAATTGCAAGCACTGTTTCCAATAAAAAGTGTTCCATTTTTATGACAGCAAACATGTCCTTTAACAGTCATTGATAGCTGAAGCAGCATTACTGAATAGGGGATAGAAGCACATTTAGGCATCCAATTTTTAATGAGAAAAATAGTTCTGAATGCAGTATGAAGGTCTGTATCTGACCCTAGTATAGGGTTTAATGGAATACCCCCATCTAGTGCAGTAGATATATGTGCACAGACCCAGCAGTCATTAATACAGGGAGTCTGTGCATAGGTGTAAATGACAGTAGAAAAAGTATTAAATCTAGGATGCCATTCATGTGTTATTGATTCAGTTCTAAGCAAAAGTCTGTGTCTATTTTTACCAACATGTGTATGTATATAAATAAATGGTTCAGTTCTTAAGTTCCAATGGTTGCAGTTGATGATGTACTCATGGTCACAGATGACAAAAGAAAGAAAAATAAAATAGTGATGAAAACCACAGTAGCTGTCCCAATAAAAAAGTCCATAAGAAAAATAAGCACATTGGGGCTGGAATGGGTTTTGGAGAAAACACAAACATGTGTGTTCAGTTGTTTATTCACAGTCAGCATTAAATTGATCACCAAATCTCTGACCAAAAGCATGGACTGAACATGACTTCACAAATGAATTTATTTTTGGTAATACAGTGTCTATGTCACTGTCCAAAAGGTACAATGAGTCTTTGATATTGGACTCAGAAGCAAGAAAAAATACTGTTAATGTTGAGAAAGAATCACTATGGTTTACTTCAGACTGGGATGAAGCAACAGAGTCACATGATGCCACTTCCTGGTTTGGTACAAATGGTAACTTGGCTGCATTCACTTTTGGATACAATCTGGATGGCAAATCTGGAGTCAGCTTGGATGGTAAATAAGTCACATTTAGTCCCAGATTTGATCTGGATCTCAAAACTAGCCGTCATTTCCAGATATAATGGTATGCCTGGTTTCTCTTCTAGTTTTGCTTAAGATAGGTTCTGCTGGTCCATGTGGAAAGACCCCAGTGTCTTTGTGACGTGCGACACATGAATCCAGGTAGGGATGTCTTCACAATGGATGGGAGTAGCAATGGTAAGCAAAACTGAGTAGGGCCCATTCTATCTAGGGCTGAGTGTCTCTCTCTGGGAGTGTACATTAATCTCCTGGCTGCAATTCATGACCTTCCTGTTCTTAATCTCATTATACTGCATGTAAAACAGACTTATAAACGTTCTGTAAAACAGAATAGAGAGATTTGCAATACAAGAAAATCAATTCATCAAAGTCGTATAATTCCAGATTCTTGTGAAGGGGTGCAGCAGAATTTCTCATAGGCCTGCCTATAAGAATTTCATAAGGGGGCTGTTTTATAGTTGTACTAACTGTACTTTTCATGTTGAATAAAACTAAAGGTAAAGCTTCTGGCCACTTCAAACCAGTCTCCTCACAGATTTTGGATGAAAGGGTTTTGATTTTCTGATTAGCCACTTCCACAATTCCTGAAGCTTGTGGTCTATAGGGACAATGAAACTGCAATTATACATTTAGACTTTTGCAAATCTGCTGTATTACTTGACTAGTAAAGTGCATGCCCTAATCTGATTGAATGCAACAAGGAACCCCAAATTTTAGAATCAATTCTGTTAATAATTTCTTAGCTACTATCTTTGTATCATTTTTCACACAGGAATATGTCTCTACCCATACAGACGAAAAGTCAAAAAATACTAATGTATATTTAAATTTCTATATTTGAGAGAGTTCAATAAAGTCCCATTGTATGGAGGAGAATGCCCCCAAGGCTTTTTCAGTGTTTGAATGTGTGCAAGTGCAGATTTGGATACATTGTTTTCTTAGCAAACTACACAAGTATTTATAAAATGCTGATCAAATTCTGAAAGATGAGGAGCACACCAATCACTGGAAATCTGTTATGTTAAAGCATTTTTTCTCAAATGAAAAGGTAATCCATAGACTTTAACCAACTAAGTTAAGACATTTTGTTGGGCTACTAGTTGTCTATCTGGGTGGCACCACAAAAGGTCCAGAAACTGTCTGAAGCCATAATTTGTCCACCTCATTCTTTCAGAGTCCTCTGATTCTGAAAGGTTAACAGGTTATGCAAAGAAATATTGTTAGTTTCATTTAAATTCGGCAAAAAAAAAGCCTCTGCAAGATAAGATAATGCAGCTTGCCTTGCTACCATATCTGCAAAATAATTTCTCTTAGAAATAAAGGAATCATCCTTTCTATTTGCATCATATTTAACAACAGCAACTTCCTTTGGTAATAGTAAGGCATATAATAAATCGTAAACAAAAATAAGAAGTTATGTACCTACCATAACATTCCATGTTAGTTGTCTTCTTCCTGCCTTCTTTCTTGCTGGTTGGGTTCGGAGCCGATCCTCAGCTCCAACTCGGCCATCTACTAAAGCTCGAGAGCTATTTACTGGCTCGAGGCCTCCCCATATCCCACAATGCTTGGCGCTAGATACCCATATCTCGTTTGACAGAGCTAACATCATAGAAAAAATTTCAAGGACACCTGTCCAAACTACAAGGTTTACCTACAGTAATAAAACAGAGGAGGACGTAACCCAGATAAGACTCAGCCAGAGGAAGAAGGCCTCAAAAAGGGACTCTTCTCGGTCTGTCCAGGCTAGGGGGATGGAGGATGGGACGCAAGAAAGAAGGCAAGAAGAAGACAACTAACATGGAATGTTATGGTAGGCACATAACTTTTTAATGTTAAGTTGTCTCTCTCAACTTCATTCTTGCTGGTTGGGACAGCGTCCCTAGCACCTTAGTCCTGGGTGGCTCATCGGAACAGACTCTTGAGCACAGTGGAACCAAAATCAGCTCTACTCCTAGAGGCCATATCCAACTTATAATGTGAAATGAAAGTATGAGGAGTGGCCCATGTGGCTACAGCACAAATAGATTCCATTGGTAGTCTTGCTTGAAAAGCTACCGAAGTAGCTAACGCTCTGGTGGAATGACCTTTAGGTTTAGTAGGGAGTTCTTTATGTCTTAGCTGATAAATTAAAGTAATAATAGAGGAAAACCACCTGGATAAAGTTACTTTAGAAACTGGCAGGCCCTGTTTGCCCTCAGCATAGGACAGGAAGGGTTGGTCTGATTTTCTTGTTTGCTTAGTCCTATCCAAATAAAAACGTAATTGCCTATGAACATCCAATTGGTGTAACTTTTGTTCAACTTTGTTCAAATAGTTAGGAAAAAAGACAGGTAGATCAATAGCCTGATTCAGGTTTGTTTTGGAAAGTATCTTGGGCAGAAATGAAGGATTAGTCCTGAGTGAAACTCTATCCTTATGAAACACAAGGTAAGGAGGATGAATACAGAGGGCTTGAAGTTCCGACACTCTCCTAGCTGAGGTGATGGCTACTAAAAAGAGAGTCTTCCAGGAGAGCAATTTTAAGGAACAGGAAGCCACAGGTTCAAAAGGGGGGAGAATCAAGGAAGCTAATATTAAGTTTAAGTCCCACGGAGGCCGGGAATCTCTGACTGGGGGCCTAAGCAAAACAGTTCCTTTAAGAAAGGCCTTGCAAAGTTTGTGGGACATGATGCTGGTTTCTGACAGATCAGCGTGGAAATTTGCGATGGCAGCTAATTGGACCCTAATGGTGGCAGACGAGGAACCAGCTTGAAAGAGTTCTGCTAAAAAATCTAGAACGTGATGGACAGGGGCTGTAAAGGGGTCTATATTCCTAGCCTCTGCCCAGAAAGAGAAATGTTTCCACTTACTAGCATAAGTCTTCCTGGCGGAAGATTTGTGTGAAGAAAGGATGATTTCACGCACCGGCTGAGAAATATGTGGAAGCCTGGCTAGGGTTGGAAGTGGAGCAACCAAGCTGTGAGGTTGAGAGACTGAAGGGATTGGTGCAGCCCGCCCGACTGATGGACCAAGAGGTCTGGCACTGGGTCCAGATTCCAAGGCTGCTCCAGCAGATGACGATGCAGGAATGGGAACCAAATTTGTCGAGGCCAGTAAGGGGCAATGAGAATCATCCTGGATCCCAATGCGGTAGCCTTCTGAATTAGTATGGGAATTAGGGGAAAAGGTGGGAATGCATACAGAAGACCCCGGGCCAATCGTGAACTAGAGCATCTCTGGGGGAGTGTCCGGGAAGGGGGAAGAGAGTGAAGAAATCATCGCACTTGCTGTTGAGAGGAGTTGCAAAAAGGTCACAGCAAGGTTGACCCCATCTGCAGAAGATTTTGTCCGCTACTGACTGATTGAGAGACCACTCGTGAGGCATGAGAATAGCTCTGCTTAGCCTGTCCGCTATGACGTTGGACTTCCCGGGGATGTGCGTTGCCATCAGAAACTGTTGAGAGGAGATCGCCCACAGCCAGAGTGAGTGCTTCTCGACATAAGGGATAGGACTTGGTTCCACCCTGCTTGCTGATGTACCACACTACAGACATATTGTCTGTCTGAATTGCAATAGTCCTGGTAGGTAGAGAGTCCTGAGGAGCTTGCAATGCTAAAAGCACCGCTCTCATCTCCAAGAAGTTTATGTGCAGGTGGTACTCTAGAGGTTGCCAAGTGCCCTGGACAGTCCTGCCCTGAAAATGCCCCCCCACCTGATCAGGGAGGCATCCGTGGTCACCGTGGCAACAGGAGGAGGAAGAACAAATGGTCTGCCCTGGAGTACTAGAGGGGAGACGATCCACCAAGCCAGGTCTTTGCATGACGGAGTGATTATTATCTTGTGAGACATCGGAAGTTGTCAAAAAGACCATTGGGTAAAAAGCATCCACTAGAGAATCCGCATGTGAAAACGAGCCAGTGGAACTAGTATGATTGCTACTGCCATGAGACCCAAAGTTTTTAATACAAATCTGGCCTGAATCCTCTTGCACTGTAGTAAGACCTGCACATGTCGGTGACTGTCTGACACTTTGTCTAGAGGAAGTCTTGCAGACAGATCTTTTGTATTTAATCTTGTGCCTATAAAGGTTATAGACTGAGAAGGTGACAATGCAGACTTTTCAAAATTTATTGAGATACCTAGCTCAGAGCAAGTTTGGATGATATAATCCCTGGCTCGCAGTAGCTGATGCCTGGTGGAAGCAGTAAGGAGCCAGTCATCTAGATATGGAAACACCTGGAATCCTCGCCGTCTCAGGTGAGCCGTGACCACTGCCATGCATTTGGTGAACACCCTGGGGGGCTGTGGTGAGACCAAAGGGAAGGGCTCTGAATTGATAGTGACTGGCTCCCAGCCAGAAGCGGAGAAACCTTCTGGGGCTCCTGTCCATTTTGATATGGTAGTATGCATCCTGAAGGTCTATGGAGCACATCCAATTGTCCTGACCCAAAAAGGGTAGAATGGACTGAAGCGTGCCATCCGGAACTCTGTTCTTTGAACAGACTTGTTTAATCTGCTGAGATCCAAAATGGGTCTCCAGTCCCCTGTCTTTTTTGGCACCAAAAAGAACTTGGCGTAAATTTTGGATCCTTGCTGGTCTGCTGGGACTGGCTGGATGGCCTGTTTTTCTAGCAGTTTTGAAATTTCTGGCACTTCTTGTTCCCTTAGACTGGGTGGAACATCTGGAAGGGACTTGGTTGTTTGTACAGGGGTGTGGACAAAGGGGATTTTGTAACCCTCGGATATGATAGACCGTACCCATTTGTCTTGTGTGAGGAGTTGCCAGACTTCTAGGTACAGTAACAATCTTCCCCCGACTGCCTCCGAAGGTGGACAGTCGCGCAGCCCCTCAGGGGTGCTGAAAGGGTTTGTCAGAGAAAGATTCTCTGCTACCCTGATTTTGTAGACCCCCTCTGGCCCGCGGGCTGTGTCTATTATTGTTCTCTCCCCTGCCTCTGGAGGGAAACTCGCCACGTGTGTCAGGCATGACTCCCTGGGGTTTCTGAAACCACATTTTCCCACTCTTCTGACCTTTAGGGTATGGTCTAGAAGGAGTAGAAAAACAGACTCCCATGGCAGAGAGAGTCTTGCCTTCCTGCTCACACCTGGTAAGGGTATCCTTCACCTGTGGTCCAAACAGAGCCAAACCATCGAAGGGGGTATTGGAGAAGGACGCCTTAAAGGGGTCAGCAAAGTTACATAACCACATCCAGGCATGTCTTCTCAAAGCCATGGCTGTACCTGCGGCCCTACTTGCCTCATCAGCTGCATAAGAAATGAGGCGCATGGAGGAGTTGACGATTGAGTTTAGAGTCGCCAGCTGGGAGTTAATCTTATCTTGAGCCCCTGCAGCTGATGGATCCTGAAGGGTATCACCCAGTTCCTTGAGAAGATCCCTTTAAAGACGGGTGAAGTGGCACAGATAATTCAGCGACCGCATGGAAAAAGTCGCTGAGGAAAACATCTGCTTCCCGTACCTGTCCATTGTCCTAGACTTTTTATTAGGGGGATGGACAGGCACCGAAGGGTCAGCCAACTCCTTCTTGGCATCAACGGGGGCACCTTTTGTCAAAAATTGTTTGTTGGGTGGGGCTGTAATGAACTTTGTGGGCCTGCAGGGAGTTGGTTCCACTGTGTCCAGGGCTGACCACGCCCTTCGAGCCACTACTTCCATCAGCGGGTCGAAGGGTGGAGACACCCACGAGGTGGAAGGGCAAGAACCAAACGTGTCCAGGTATACCAAATCATCCTCGGAAGGGTTAAGGGCAGTCCAGTTCCCCCTCTGCTTAAGGATCTCTAGGATGTCTGAAAAAGAGACATCCTCAGAGGGGGATCTTGGGAACCCTTCCGAATCCTCCAAGTCGGTATCAGACGTGACTGACTTGGGGGAGTCGACATGTTTCCTCTTACATTTTCTCTTTCGAGGGGGCTCCCCTAAAGGATCAGAATCATCCTCGGAAGAGGAAGATACGCCCAATGGGGTGACCTGGAGCATTTGTTCTCCATGCTTGGGGTCAGGAGGGTGAGCAGAGACCGATGCAGGCACCATGGGGGGGGGGGGAGCTGAAGGGGCTGATCGAGGGGCCAACTCAGGAGTCAGCATACTCCTCATGACCTCGAAGGCGCCCTTATCAGGCAGAGCAGAGGGTCCCCACTCCGAAGAGACGTGAACCCCTCTCGGCACCAAGAGGGATGGCTCCGAGGCCGATGTAGGAGCCGAGCTCACCTGCACCAAGGCCCCGAGAGGGAGAATGGGGTCGGACAAGGGTCCAATGCCACTCGCCCCCTCAGAGCAGACGAGGGAGACCCGGCACCCAGATCCCTCCAAGGACGGAAACAATGAAGAGATCGGAGCCGACGAAGGAGCTGAAAGGTGTGGTATCGGCTCCGACGTTTCCATGATTCGAGCCCCAACCAGCTCCGGCTCCGAACACAAGGGTGGAGTCGGAGGAGGAACTGCTGAAGACACAGGGACAGCCACAGTCTGTTGAGAAGGGCTGGTTATCATTTTGGCCAGGGCCTGCAATTTAAGGAGTCTACTGACCACCCTCTCTAAGTCATGATCGGATAGCCTGGAGCACTGAGAGGAGTGGGACCTATGGCTTTGTTCAGACTGAAGCAATGGTGACCTCGGAGCTGAATGAACCGATTCTAGGGAAGAGGACCTAGAACAGTTTTGGCCCAAAGACAGTTCCGACACTAAAGTCGGAGCCGATTGAGGTCGAGAGATGTTGGTTCCAGTCGGAACCGAAGAGGAGGCAGATGCTCTACCCGGCGACGGCTCTGAACTGGGAGCCGACGGCTTGGCAGGCTTTAAGGATTTCCCCGACTTAGGCTTTACTGGGGACCCCTCTGGCTTAAGTAAGCCTCTCAAAATAAGCTTGTTCCTACACTGGTGTAGGGGACCCTAGCAATAAACACAAGAAGTGTGACCGTCTGTCAGAGACATCTTTTGACAGCACGAGTCACACTTCTTGAAGCCTGAAACTTTAGTATCCTTGGACATACTGGCAAGGGGATACCAAAGGGAGGATATTAAACTAGTGCTTAAACAAGGCACACAGAAACACACACACACACACACACACACACACACACACACACACACACACACACACACACACACACACACACACACACACACATGCACTAGTTAAACTAACAACACAAATATCCACTAGTAAAAAAAAAAATACAAATATTACAAGGCTAAATAACTGTTGCTACTCCTATCAGGTACAAAAAGGATGGGGTTAGCCACTAAAGAGAAGAAACAAGGGGGGGGGAGAAACTCTCTAACAAAAAACGAGTTTCCTGAGTGGAAAAAACTAGGGGATACACACTCTAATATATACTAAAAGGGAAAGACTATCTATATAAAAGAGAAATACACAGGTAAAAATAAAGTTAATAATACAAAAAAGATTAATACAACCTGAGCCAGTAAAAGCGCAACCTCGTAGCTAAAGCGGCAAATGAGATCTGGGTATCTAGCGCCAAGCATTGTGGGATATGGGGATGCCTCGAGCCAGTAAATAGCTCTTGAGCTTTAGTAGATGGCCAAGTCGGAGCCAAGGATCGGCTCCGAACCCAACCAGCAAGAATGAAAGCGAGAGAGACAATATCAATATTTTAATAGCAATTCTTGCTAAAGTCAAATAGCCTCATTCTTTCCGAAGTATTCCAAAATCATGAACTATTCCATAAACATAACATGAGTCTGTAAAAATTGTCACTGATTGATTTTTGACAGTCTTGCAGGCTTCAGTAATATCTAAAAGTTCAGTTATTTGATCAGACACATTTCCATTTAATTGCTCATTTAACAAAATCCTGTCTTGTGTACAAATAGAAAAGGCTGCTACAAGTTCACCATCATTTCTTTGAAAACAACAGCTACCACAAAAAGAATTAGACCTGCATTCTGCAAAAGAACGTCTGTTAAGTTTAACCTAGGAGGAAGTGCAGTGTTAATAACTACACAGTTATGAGGTTATTTTTCATCCACTGTAGGGATTAAAGAAGCAGGGTTAAGCGGTGTATTAACTAAAGGCAACTTATATTTAGAAAATAGTACTGTAGGTAAGTATTTTTAATAACAATGCAGATATAGAATGTGGAACTGCCACATAAGTCTTATGCCTAAGAGTTAGAACAGCAATCGTTTCAACTAAGGGTACAATCATGGCCACAACCCTAAGGCAGTGGGAGAGGGCCGCTGCTACAGGATCAAATTCATACTGAATTAAACAATAGGTCTGTAATCATAATTTCTACACTTTGCTAATAATCACAATGCTATTTTATTCCTTTCACTACAGAACAAGAAAAATCTTTTTGAAAAGCCAGGTAACCCAAGTGCAGGAGGGTTTCAAGTAACATTTTCATTTGTACCAAAGCTTATCCATGACAGTCATGCTAGGGTAATGGTTCAGAGTTATCCTTTCTTAGTAATTCTAGCAAAAGTTTCACTATTTCTACATAATTAGAAATCCATTGTTGACAGTAGCCTGCTAGTCCAAAGAAGGTTTGAAACTGTTTTAATATAGTAGGGTGTGGTGCAGTTTGTATTGCAGCAATGTGTGAAGGCAAAATCTGTCTGGCACCTTCTGAAATAAGAAGTCCCAAGTACAGAACTTGTGATTTCCATAACTCAAATTGTCCTTGCTAACTTTAAATCCTAACTCTGATAACTTTGTCAGAAGGAAAATTATATCCTGTTTACAGTCATTTGGGTTTTTGAAGTTGTAAGCAAATCATCTACATACTGTATTAGAGTAGAACCAAGAGGAAATTAAGCCTTGTCCAGCGTTTTTTTATTTTTCTGGAGTAAACAATGGGTGGTTCCTCATATCATTTCAATAATCTAATCCAGGTGTATATGTAAATACAAACAGATATTGGTTATCTGGATGTACAGGGATAGAAATGAAAGCTGAGAAAATATCTACCACTGAGAGAGTTGTGGCATCTGATGGAAAATAACTCAGTATTATTGAAGGATTAGGGACTACAGGAAATTTTGGTACTACTGATACATTTACTGTTGGTAAATCTTGTTCAAATCTATAAGTATTTTTCCCTGGATTCTTAACTGGTAAAATAGGAGCGTTACAGGGATTTTGAGTAGGGACAATGATACTTTGTTGTAACAAGGCAGAAACAACAGGCTCAATTGTTTTTTTTTTTTCATATTCTATTGACAAAGGATATTAAACTACCATTGGCAGGTGCTCACAGGGTTTCAATGTTATACATGCAGGTTATGCATTTTTTTAGCCCTGCCTTATTTTCATACGTAGCCCAGAGATGCAGAGGGATTACTTTTAATTTCTCCAAATCAGCATTTTCTACCTCTCATTCTGATGTTAGAATAGCGAAAAGGGCATCTTAATCTTACAAATGTTATTTGAATATAACCCTAAACGTTCACTAGAAATATCTAGAAATACACCATTTAGTGTACTATAAATACATAATAAATTCAGAGATCCTTTTTACTGAAGTGATGACCACCAGAAAAACAGTGTTCCAAGAAAGGTACTTTAAATCTTATGAAGCTGCTGGTTCAAAACGGGGTTTTGTTAATGCTTGAAGCATGACAGCTATGTCCCATAGACATATATGATGCTTTACGGGAGGTGTTAGTAAGTAAAAATTCCCTTAAGAAAGGCCTTTGAAATCTTTAGAGAAACTATAGCCATCTGATTTTGTCCAACATGGAAATTGGAAATAGCTTGAAATCTAGAATGAAAGGAAGTGGAGATGAAGAGGGATCTACACATTCAGCTGCTGCCCAGACAGATAATATCTTCCATTTGCTAAGATAAACTTTTCTGGTACTCAATTTTTGAGAGGCCCCACAATATCCATAGCTACCCTCTGAAATGGCTCCTCAATAACAGGGAAAGGCATCAAAGGAGCTTTAACCTTGTCTCCTACTTTGCCTACTTTTTAGCACTGCTCACAGGTCCTGCAGTACCTTGTTACATCCCTTCCAATCCCAGGCCAATAAAAGATCTGCATAATATGTCTCTTGGTATGCTTTATGCCCATATGACCTGCAAAAGGAATGTCATGGGCTATGGCTAGAAGTGTCAGATGGTAGGCAGTAGGCACTACCAACTGCTGTATTATTGACATTCTAGACCTCCCTCAGGGGTCCACTTTCTATACAGTAACCCTTTGTTCCAGTATACAAATTCCCCCTTTCCTTGAGAATCAGGTGCCTCCCTAGCTACCTCTCTAAAGCCTCTTAGTGTAGGCTCTGAGAGCTGAGCCTGTCTCAGCTCTACTTTTGTGACTCTTGCCAGCTCCCCGTCTGCAGGAAGTCTGGTATCCTCTCACAGTGGTGTCTCACTGTCAGCCTGGGTACTACCACTCAGCCCCGCCCTTGTAATCACTCTGTCCAAGGGAATATCAGTACCTACAAGCAGCTGTAACTCATCTTCAGGCTCACTGCTACAGGGTAGCTCCCTCCCTAAAATAGCCACCTCACCAGCCCTGGCTTCAGGTATGAAGTCTGTCTGGGTCTGTCCCAGGCTACCAGACCCACACGCCTGTTGCCTGTCTCCAAGCCTGACTGCATGTAACTGCATGCACGGAAGTTACTGCATTATCAAAATCATCCCTTATCAGGATATCTGCAGGGACATCCTCAAATACACCTACTTGGGTGCTTCCTTTTTCACCCTCCCAGTCAAGGTGAACCCTGGCCAAAGGCATCTGGATTGGGGTACCTCCAAAAGCTTTGACTGGAGTGGACTGCCCAAGCAAGTACTGTTCCTCTTTCAACAATGCAGTCTTCAGAATGGTTATGTCAGAGGTTGTGTCTCTCTTAGCAGTGGCCTGTTTTCCATCTGTTAAGATAGGATATAACCTCTTGTGATAGTTTGGTAACCCTGTTGTCTCCAGACAACTTACCACTGGCATACTGTTATTCCCACTTGCTGGCTCCCCCACCTTTTGTTCCCCACCTTGCCACCATGGACATCTATATGCTACATGGCCCCACTGGTTACATTTAAAACATTTAGCCCTTGATCCTGGCCATGTACCTGAATGTGTGGCTTCCCCTGTTACTGGAGGACTCTGTTGGGGTGGTTTAGGCTGCCCACCATGGGTTCCCTTATAACCATGTGCAGCACTAGGTATTCGTTTCCTGTGCAGTGATGTCTTGCTTGCTAAGTAGAGATCGCCCTTTTTCCCCAGTTCATCTGCAGAGTTGCACTTTCGGTCTGCCAATCAGATTCTCATGTCCTTAAGCAAAGCCCTAAGGGCTTGTTCCCTCACCAAAAGGTCTGCCAGCCCTTCAAACATGGTGACCTGACACCCACTCACCTGCCTATTAAAATAAGTGCTTAACTTAGCAATATAATCATACACACTTTTATCTGCCTTGCATCTATGCTCACAAAACATTTTTCTGTAAGCTTCAGGTGTGAACTTAAAACATTCTAGTAAACAACATTTGACTTTTTCATAGTTTAAGCAATCAATATCCCACAATTTAGAAACAGCAGCTACAGCTTTACCATGGAGTAATGGGGTCAGGAGCCATATCCAGAGCCCTTGGTCAACATTATACTATTTACATACCCTTTCAAATATATGAATAAAATTATCAGAATTATCACCCTCTATAAATTGTGGAAGAAATTTACTGACATTTATTGCTTCTGGGATTGTTTTATTCCCTTCCCCGTTACCACCATGGCCCTGGCAAAGAGTCAGCATCTCACTCTCATATTGATGTTGCTTCTCATTTTCTTCAGCCTCCAAACGCCACAGTCCTTCATTTTCTTTGGCCTTCAAATGCCACAGAATCTCTGTGGATTCTAATTCCATCTGTTTTGCCTGCCTCAGTCTCTCTTCTGATTTCAATTCTATACGTTTGGCCTCCAGTTCAAGTCTCTTTAACTCCAGACAGATTTTTAAGTCCTCTGAGGAAAGGTGAACTGTCCTGTTTCTGAGGGCTACAAATTCCCATCACCAGACTGGTTATCCTCCTGGCTGCTGGTCTGAGCTGCGACTAAGGCTGAAATAATTTCCTCTTTAGTCAGATTTGCATATCCCAGACATTTTGCTTCAAACACCTTGGTCAACTGGTTCTTTGTCAACTTGCCATAATCCTTTTTGCCTGCTATATCTGACTAACTAAACTAACTAACAAAAAAAAAAAAAAAACAAATAAAAACTGTTGTGAAATGAAACTCTGAATGTTCACCTTGTGGCTGCTTGAGAGTACATCTTCACTGATAACTGCTTACAGGCTACAGAAGTTCAATATCCACACCACTGCTCACCAGTATGTGATGTTCCCATGCTGGGACAGTAATCAAGGAACCTGAGTCCTCAACACTGACACTGAAGAGGGACGTTCACTTGGAATACAAATGCATGCAATCAGTATTTCCAGATGGAGACATCTCTGCATCAAGCACAGTTTCCCTTAACAGCACACTGACACACACTCAGTCCAGGGTCTGGGTGTCTCTGTCTCTCCTCAGGTCCCCAATAAGGCTCCCAACTGGCACTGTGAAACCAGAGCTTAGTGTCTCTGCCACACACACACACACACACACACACACACACACACACACACACACACACCTGGGAAAGACTGGCACAGATTTCCCGCTCTACCAACTTCTTCCAGACTAAAAGGTAGATTCACTCACACCAGTCAGTTACTATAAGGCTCTCAAAAGGGTATCCAGTTATGCTAAGTGAAGTTAATATTAATACAAATGGTTATGTTGACCAAACAGCAAGGCTTTCAGGAGTGACCAGCAAACCTCTCAACCTCTTAGAGCAAGAATTCTGGACAAAGCCATAAATAAAAGAATAGGGAAAATTTTTTAAATATTGCTCTTACAAACTTAGAAAGTTGACAGAATAACAGGTTTTGCATTAGCACATTTTTTTGAAGGATATAAAGTCTAAACACAAATGCCTGTCATTAATTTCTAACTGCAATCTGTAATGACTTACCACTAATTTGCCAGGAAACTACAAGCATATATCCAAAATCTGGACATTCTGTGAAAATCTATACAGATGAGAGATATGGTGGCCAGAGTTATCACTAAATAAATATTTGTAAATACTCTCAAAACTTAAAGACTTTCTAATAAGGGCCAACCACAATTTATTTATTTGTTTGTTTGTTTGTTTGTTTGTTTATTTATTTATTTATTTCATTTGTTTACTGGGAAAGTCTACTGGGCCTAGGTGAGCCCATTTTCAGTGGAGGCCCGGGGAAAAAAGCTCCACATAAAAGTCACATTACAGAAATACAAATATCAAAAAAATACAAATATCAAAAATGAGGCACTATTTACAGTTTTTTAGCAATTCCATTGCAGTTTTATGGTAGTCCATTGATTATATTAAAAAATCTAAATATATTTAATAATAAATAATAAAAGAACAAGAAAATACTAAAATCTATTTATAGTAAACACCAGAGTTTCATTCACAGGGAATATTAAAAATAACACTGATGGAAAGTTTCCCACAGTTACAGAAAAACAGTATTTAGCTATTCTCACTTTCTATTCCTGACAGACTAAAATAATTACTCTTCCTACATACTGAATAGAGCAAGGCAAGATGATTTGGGTGAGTGGTCCGTGTTGTCAGATCCAAGACAAAATACAGAATGCTGCTGAGACTTCAGTCTCCTCTAATATTAAAACATTATTTCTATACAGAATGACATCACATATATCTGGTCATCTGACTATGTTTCCCACACTATCCCCCATCTACCACCTAGAAGCTACTAGGGTTTAGTGCCTATGTGCTACAATACACAGATGTGGTGCAGCTGCTGGAAGATATAAAACCATAAAACCATTTCACTCCATGCAGGAGTGACAACCTGTTCTCTAGCACAAACATTGCATCTCTGGATCCCTTTAAAACTGTGGGATAACATCTTTATGGCTTAACCCTTAAAGTAATTTAATTTAAAGAATATTCTACAAAATCAGGTGGATTAAGATTAATGTCTTCACATCCAGTATATGCTGTTACAATGTATACATTTAAAGAGTTACAATAATGCAAGTACATCTCCTTTCCTTCCAGCAGGGCACATTGATTATACATTTTAACACAAGCAAACCTCACAAATACATTTTCAGCACAAGTATCTGTACAAATCAGTTTGATATACAAATAACATATAATTATTTACAAAATTCCAGCTAGCCATGCCGTATTTCTCCTGGCATGGCTGGCAGTACCTCTTATCATCACAAGCACAATGGGATCACTGTTTGTGAAAGACAGCTGTATATTTTACTGGGGAGTTTCTCCTTTTCCCACAGTTACAGCTGTGCAAGTGGGGAGTTAGTAGGTACAAAGATGAGATGGGGGAGTTGCAACCCTGCAAAATCCGTATTTGTAAATGCAAGCATGAGTTTTGGAGAGCTGTGTTCTCATTCTATTGATATTGAGTACTGTTTATTCAATCAACTATTCGCTGATATTTATTTTTTATATGGGAAGCATTTCATTTATGGGTCTCACACTTCAGATAAGGAGTCATACTTTCCATTTACACCTTTCCTGCTTACAATAGTTTAAAATGCTAAGATATTTGATTATTTAGAAGTCACTGCAATATATTCTTTTAAACTACAGTGGCACTGTCTGACAGATTTTTCACTTCCCAAGTGGATAGTTCTGAAAATTAGTTGTGGGACTGTTTATTCTTTAAATATTGTGGTTACTTATTTAGCAGAATTTTTCTTTCTTCTTAAATTTACTAAATTTAATGACTGGTATTTGCAGACAAGGTGTTCACTACATAAGTTTAGTGCTCAGAAAGAAAAACATAAAAGGCCATGTATCACAGATGGATAAAGCCCTGACTTTGACTCAGATGACTCCTGTTCATCTAGTGGTACTGGTGCTGAAAATACAGGGTGAGAGGAGGATGGGAATGAAAAAGAAGTTATGTACCTACCCCTTATCCCATTATGCCTAGTGCTAGCTACCCAGATCTCATTTGTAATAGCTAACCCCAGACTTAACCAGAGAAACAACCTGCCCAAAAAACAGGTTGAGCATACCTATTATTATCCTCTCTAAGTCAGTAGGGGAAACAAACCAGAGAACACTCAGCCAGTGAAACCAAAACTCCTCTCGATCCAATAGGACAGGGGGACGGAGGGTGGGACGCAAGAAGGAAGGTGAGATGAAGACAACTAACATGGAATGTTATGGTAGGTACATAACTTCTTTATGTTAAGTTGTCTATCTCGCCTTCGTTCTTGCTGGTTGGGACAGAGTCCCTAGCACCTTAGTTCTGGGTGGCTCATTGGAACAGACTCTTCAGGACAGTGGAACCAAAGTCAGCTCTGCTCCTGGAGACCATATCTAGCTTGTAATGAGAAATAAAAGTATGAGGATTTGCCCACGTGGCAGCTGCACAAATAGAATCCATGGGCAACCTAGATTGGAAAGCTACAGAGGTGGCCAAAGCCCTAGTAGAATGACTTTTCGGTTTGTTTCTCAATTGATAAATGAAGGTAATAATGTGAGACAACCACCTGGATAAGATCACTTTGGAAACTGGGAGACCTTGTTTGCCTAGAGCATAGGAAAGGAATAGTTGGTCCAACCTCTTTGTATCCTTGGTCCTATGCAAGTAAAAATGCAATTGTCTATGAATGTCCAGTTGGTGTAATTTGTATTCTGCCTTGTTGGTGTGGTTAGGGAAAAACACAGTAAGGTCTATAGATTGGTTTAAATTATTTTCTGAGCAGACTTTCAGAAGGAAAGATGGATTAGTCCTCAGAGCAACCCTGTCCTTATGAAAAACCAAGTATGGAGGACGAACACATAGTGTCTGAAGTTCAGAGAGACGTCTGGCTGATGTAATAGCTACCAGAAAGAGTGTTTTCCAAGACAGAAATTTAATTCAGCAGTACACTGCAGGTTCAAAGGGGGGCATAATTAAAGAGGTTAGTAACAAATTAAGGTCCCAAGGAGGAGGGGGATCTCTCACTGGAGGTCTAAGGAGAGTAGTCCCTCTTAGAAAGGCTTTACAGAGCTTATGAGACATAATGTTTGAATTAGACAACCCAACATGAAAGTTAGAAATGGCTGCCAACTGAACCCTGATTGTAGCAGAAGCGGACCCCGAATGAAAGAGTTGTGCTAGGAACTCCAAAATTTCGTGGACTGGGGCTGAAAAGGGATCTATGTTCCTAGCCACTGCCCAACAAGAAAAACATTTCCATTTACTAGCATAAGTTTTTCTAGTCGTGGACTTGTGAGAGGAAGCAATAACCTCACGCACGGCTGGGCAAATGCTGGGAAGCCTGGCTAGGGTTGGAAGTGGAGCAACCAAGTTGTGAGCTGGAGTGTTTGGAGGGATTGATGCAACCCGCCTGACTGATGAATCAGTAGGTCTGGAATTGGATCCAAAGTCCAAGGCTGCTCGAGAAGGTAATGATGCAGGAACGGAAACCATATCTGTCAAGGCCAGTAGGGGGAAATGAGGATCATTTTGCAACCCAACGATATAGCTTTTCTGTATGAGCTTCGGTATCAGGGGAAATGGAGGGAAGGCATAAAGGAGTCCCTGAGGCCAATCGTGGACTAGAGCATCTCTGGGAGAGTGACCTGGAAGCGGAAGAAGGGAGAAGTAGTTGCTGCATTTGCTGTTGAAGGAGGTGGCAAAAAGATTGCAGCAAGGCTGCCCCCATTTGCGGAAGATCAGATCTGCAACTACCTGATTCAGAGACCACTCGTAAGGCATGAGAATAGCTCTGCTGAGCCTGTCCGCTATGACATTGGACCTCCCAGGGATGTGTGTCGCAATCAGAAATTTTTGGGAAGAAATCGCCCACTGCCAGAGTCTGAGTGCTTCTCGACATAGGGGATAGGACCTGGTTTCACCCTGCTTGTTAATGTACCACACCACTGATATGTTGTCCGTTTGAATTGCAATGGTTCCAGAAGGGAGGGAGCCCTGAAGGGCTTACAATGCTAGGAGCACTGCTCTCATTTCTAGGATGTTTATATGCAGATGGCACTCGTGAGGCTGCCAAGTGCCTTGGACTGTCCTGCCCTGATAATGCCCCCCCCACCCTATCAGGGAGGCATCTGTGGTCACTGTGGCAACCAGAGGAGGCTGAATGAAGGGTTTGCCCTGAGACACTAGTGGGGAGACCATCCACCAGGAAAGGTGCCTTTGACATGCTTCTGTAATCATGATCATGTGAGACATGGGCAGCTGTTGGAAAGACCACTGTGTGAACAGAAGCCACTAAAGGATTCTCATGTGAAAGTGGGCCAAAGGGATTAGAAGAATTGCTGCTGCCATGGAACCCAGAGTTCAAAGGACGAACCTGACTTGGATCCTTTTGCTCTGCATTAGAATTTGAACTGGCAGGCAAATTGTAGACACCCTGTCTGGCGGTAGCCTTGTGAAAATGTTCCTTGTGTCTAAGTCTGCTCCTATATAGGTGATAGATTGACAGGGCAACAAGGCAGATTTTTCGAAGTTTATTGTGATGCCTAGCTGGGAGCAGATTGTGATTGTGTAGTCCCTGTCTTGCAGAAGTTGATGCCTGGTAGTAGCAGTGAGAAGCCAGTCGTCTAGATATGAAACACCTGGAATCCTTGACATCTCAGGTGAGCCATGACCACTGTCATACACTTGGTGAACACCCTGGAGACTGTGGTGAGACCAAAGGGCAGAGCTCTGAACTGGTAATGACTGGCTCCCAGCCAGAAGCGAAGGAATCTCCTGGAGCGCCTGTCCATTTTGATGTGATAGTATGCATCCTGAAGATCTATGGAGCACATCCAATTGTCCTGACCCAAAAAGGGTAGAATAGACTGTAGCATGACCATCTGAAACTTTGTTCTTTGAACAGACTTGTTAAGTCTGCTGAGATCCAGAATCGGTCTCCTGTCCCCTGTCTTTTTTGGTGCCAAAAAGAACCTTGAGTAAGTTCCAGATCCATGCTGGTCTGCAGGGACTTCCTGCATGACTCTTTTTTCTAGCAGTTTTGAAACTTCTATGACTGCTTGGTCCCTCAGATTGGGTGGAACATCTGGAAGGGATTTGTTTGAAGGTAAAGGGGGTTGAGAGAAGGGAATTTTGTAACTCCAGATATAACTGACCGTACCCATTTGTCTTGTTAAATTTTGCCAGGCTTTTGGGTACAGAGAAAGTCTTCCCCTGACTGCCTCCAGAGGCAGGCAGCTGGGCAACCCTTCAGGGATGTTGAAAGATTCTCTGTTGCCCTGGTTCTGCGGACCCCCTCTGCCATGAGGGTGGCGTCTGTTGTTTCCCCCTCTGCCCCTGAAGGAAAAATCGCTAAGTATGTCAGGCGAGGTGCCCTGGGATTTTCGGAACCATATTTTACCACTCTTCTTACCCTTAGGGTATGGTCTGGAAGGAGTGGAAAAACAGACTCCCACAGCAGAGAGAGTCTTGCCTTCTTGCTCACACCTAGTCAAAGTGTCTTTCACCTGTGGTCCAAAAAGAAAGGAACCATCAAAGGGGTGTTGGTGAATGACGCAAAACTACACAGCCGCATCCAGGCGTGTCTCCTCAGGGCCAAACCCTGCGGCTCTACTTGCACCATCGGCTGCATAGGAAATGAGCCTCATGGAGGAGTTGACTACTTAAGGGTCGCCAACTGGGAAGCCACTTTAGCTTGAGCCCCCTCAGCTGATGGATCTAGAAGGGTATCTCAGAGCTCTTTAAGGAGATCCCTCTGAAGCCGGGTAAAATGGCATAAGTAGTTCAGTGACCTCATAGTAAAGGTCGCTGAAGCAAACATTCACTTCCCATATCTGTCCATGGTCCTAGACTTCTTGTTAGGAGGATGGACAGATGAAGAAGTTTCCGCTAACTCCTTTTTTGTGGCTGCTGCTACCACCATGGCATCCACAGGAACACCATTGGTAAGGAACTGCTTATCATGGGGTGCAGTGATAAACTTTCCAGGTCTCCTCAGGGTTGGTTCCACTGTATCCGGGGCTGACCAAGACTTTTGAGCCACCACTGACATAAGTGGATTGAAAGTCGGAGAACCCCAGGAGGTGGAAGGTCGGGAACCAAACGCATCCAGGAATACAGACTCATCCTCAGTAGGGGCTGGGGGATTTCCCTCTTCTTAAGCATTTCGAGGATGCTGAAAAGGAAACATATTCAGAGGGGGATCTCGGGGACCCTTCCGAGTCATCTAAGTCTGTATCAGAAGTGACAGACTCAGGGGAGTCAATGTGCTTCCTCTTGCACTTCTTATGAGGGGGCTCCTCTGAATGATCAGGGGAAGCCTCGGAAGAAGAGGAAACACTCAATGGGGTGCCCTGGAGCGCCAGTTCCCCATGCTTGTGGTCTGGAGGAAAAGCAGAGGTTGGCACAGGCACTACAGAGGATGGAGCCGATGGGGCTGATAGTGGAGCTGACTCGGTGGCCAGCGCACTCCTCATGACATCGAAGGCATCCCTGCCACAATGCAGAGAAGGCTCTAGTTCCAAGGAAATCGGAATCCTTCTCCACACCGAGGGAGACGGCTCTGAGGCCGATGTAGGAGCTGAGCTCACCTGCGCCGAAGCTCTGAGAGGGAGAACGGGGTCGGACAAGGGTCCAATGCCACTAACCCCCTCGGGGCCAATGAGGGAGCCCCGGCACCCAGATCCCTCGATGGACGACACCATCGAGGGAATCAAAGCCGACGATGGAACCGAAGGAGAAAGAGTTATCGGAGCCGACGGTTCCACTACTCGAACCCCAATGAACTCCGGCTCCGAGCTCAATGGAGTCGGAGGAGGAACATCAATAGAAGTGGACGGAGCCGACACCTGTTGAGGTGAGCTGAACAACATCTTGGCAAATGCCTGCGACTTAAGCAACCTACTGACCACTCTCTCCACGTCATGATCTGAGAGCCTAGAGGATCGAGAGGAGTGAGAAGATCTGTGACTGCGCTCACTCTGAAGCAGGGGAGACCGAGGAGCCGAATGAATCCAGAGAGGGGGACCTCAGCCTCTTGTGGCTCCATGACAGCTCCTAAGTTTCTGATGGAGCCGACAGGGAGATAGTCTTATTGGTTCCGGCCGGAACCGAAGTAGCAGGTAGAGTCTGAACCAAAGACGGCTCCGCACTTGGAGCTGACGATTTGGAAGATTTTGGGGATTTCACAGGCTGAGTCTTGGCCGGTGAATCCTGGGGCTTTAAAAGACCCCTAAGAATAAGCTTATTCTTACGCTCCTGCAGAACTCTTGGACTAAATACATGGCAGATAGAACAAGAGTCCTGCTGGTGCACAGCACCTAAGCAACAGACGCAAGAAGTGTGCCCATCTGTCAGAGACATTTTCTGACAGCATGAGTCACACTTCTTGAACCCAGACACCTTGGATTCTTTAGACATCCTGAAACCAAAAAGACAACAATAGCTAATAATCAATATACAGTCTACAGAAAAAACACAGACAGCACAGTATAATACAGACTAAAGTTTTTTTTTTTTAGGAAGCCTCTAACTCAAACGGCTGGCCTAACAAGTAGGTATAAGGAAAACCTCTAACCTAAACGGCTAACCTGACAAGAAAAGGATAAGGAGGGGAGGGGGAGAACTCTCTAGAAAAAAGACTATTTCTCAGAAAAAAAGTTCTATAAGAAAGTCAATACAAGCCTGAGCCTGAAAAACCACACCTCGCAGCTGAAGCGGCAAACGAGATCTGGGTAGCTAGCTCTAGGCATGATGGGATAAGGGGTAGCTTCGAGTCAGTAAACAGCTCCCGAGCTATAGAAGATGGCCGATCCCAACCAACCAGCAAGAACGAAGGCGAGACAGACAACTTAACATCAACCAATGCTGAATCACCCATCCTGGAATGAGTGAGGCAGCCTGGCTCAGAACAATATATGCATGAAGAGCCTGAAGAGCTCCACACTGTAATAGGTATGACTTTTGGTCAGGAGGTTATGCATGTGTGGAAGGGTGCATATAGCTCCAAAAGAAAGTCATAGCAGAGCTCACAAAGTTGCTATAGGGAGGGGAATCAGTTAAGCCATACCTCCCGGCATCCTTGATACCCTCACCAGGACATAGGTTAGGAATAGCATGGCAGAGGCTATGGCTTGTCCTGTACAACCTGTGAATGATGACAGGAGCTGTTGGCAGCTGATGATTAGGTTCTAGGATTTAATAAAAAAAGAAAAAAAAAAAAGAATGAGGACTGCAGAAAACTAAATGTGACTAATAAAACATATGGAGGTCTGACTTTAGGAGGAACATCAGAAATCTTAGAGAACAAATATGACAGCCAAAATAATAGCACAATGCCTAAATCATAGCAGTTAGGAGGTATGCTTCTAACAGTAGTCTGGTATACTGCAGCTGGATAGCTGCAGTGCAAGGTTATCCTGTGCCATAGGCTATATAAAGCAGTCATGCCAATAAGGCTTTACAATATTGCTGGCTAGTAATGTTATATGAATTTATATGGTTCAACACAACTAATTAATAGCCCCACATATTACAGCAAGACATCAAATTCTCTATTAGATTGTATCCTAGTATCAAACTCTAGCAAATACTCCACCACAGGTGCAATGTCAGACTCTCTCAATGACCATCTCCCAATCTATATAACTACACAAGAAAAAATTAGCACACCATTTTTTTTCTATATAACTAGACATCCCACACATCTAGCTAACCTGTGTATTTATAAAAAGACTTTATAGGTTCCCAAAGAACAGCACGGACTAGAGGCAAAATAAAATAAATGAATACATTTATAAAGAGCTTTTCATCGGGTGCATTGACCCGACTTCCTCAGACAGCATAAAACAGTTTACACAACATTTAAATACATTCAGAAAATCATGTGACATCATTTACATATTAGATTATATTAAAACAAATTCCTTATTTTAATTGTTAAATTGTTTAAGAAATTATTTAAGAAAGACAACCTTATCAGTAATGCTGTTTATAGAAAATGCTGGAATAAATGCCCACATGAGGCTCAAATCAGGCAGTTGATCACAGTCCTGCTGCACCTGTGAATGAAACTACAAGACAGAGGCTCCCAACTTGATTAAAAATACAAAAAGCTACCCTTTACATTTTATTTATTTATGTAACATTTGCTGACCAGGAAAGTTCGACTAGGACAGATCCTATTTTCTGTGAAGACCCAGGGAGAAATGCTCCAGATGCATGTCTTTGGAATGTGGGAGGAAACCTGAGTACCAGAGGAAACACACGCCAACACAGGGAGGACATGCAGGCTTTGCACAGAAGGCACCCCAGCCAAGAATCAAACTGGAGACTCTCTTGCTGTGAGGCAACGACATTAACTGCTGCACCACTGTGCCACCCATGTAATTACATGCAATTCTATTTATGGAAACAGATGAGCAGTATAATGTTTAAACAGGTGTTATGTTAGAAGTTATGTGCTTACCATAATGCCAGATCCTTATCATCCTAGTTTGTCCAATACAACTGTTGAGTACTGACACACTTGTTAGATCTGGTCCAGCCTTCTGCTAGTGCTCCTTGCATCAATATCCATCAGAACTTTTCTCCCACAATTCCTCTTCATCCAATCTCAGATCCATTTTACTGGCCAGCAAGGATATGACCAAGGGACAAGTCATAATCATAAATGGGAAGACAACAGAGCTTCATTCTTTACTGCCAAACCTTCTGGAATGAGTTGGGAATTTGGATGAGGGGAGGAGAGAGGAACGTTATCGGACAAACTTTGATTAATAGGATCCAGTGCTATGGTAAGAACATAATTTCCATATCCTTTTCATCCATTTATCTGATCCAATGGTTGGATCAGAATCTAGAGCTACCAAACTTCTTCAGGGCACCATAACAGAAGACCTTTCAGAACTGTATATCCAAAGGAAGCTCTAGACCTAAGTATTCTATCCAGTTTGTAATGTCTGGCAAAGGCATGCAATGCAGACTATGTTGACACAGTACACATTTCATCCACAGTATTTTCTGAAAATATCAGTGGAAACAAACAAATCTAGTGGAATGAACTCTTGGCTTGGGTGGTAAAGATTAACCTCTGAAAGATATGTGAAGGAAATCCAGTCAGAAAGCCATTCTGGAAACTTTCCTGGCCATCTTGTTTAGAGCAAAGGATATGAATAACTGAGAATCCTTCCTGATTTTTCTAGTTCTGTGCAGGTAAAATCTGTGTTGTCTGTTGACATCCAAGGTATGCAGAAGATACTCTCCCTTACTAGAATGATTAGGGAAAGATGCAGGTAGATGGATTGGTTGATTTAGATTATGCTCTGATGCCACGTTTGGAAGAAAGGATTGGCTGGTTCTCATTCAGACCCTGCCTTTATGAAAAACTAAGTATGGTGGAGTTGAAGATATGGCTCACTATTCAGAAATCCTCCTGACTGATGTGATGGCAACACATTTTAGGTCTGTAGAAGAGGCCAGCAGAAAGGTGGCATTTAGTTAGAGTCACCAGTACAAAATTAAGGTACTATGGATAGACTCTTCTACTGAAGAATGAAAAAGAAAATTTATTTTAAGAAAGGTGTTGCAAAGTTTGTGTGAAGCAAGATAACAGTTGTAAAAACCATTGTGAAAATTAGAAATGGATGCAAGTTGTGGTTTAAGAGTAGTAGTTAGTGCCAACTTTGAATAGATTTGAAAATAATTGTGAAACATCTGGGAATGAAAGCAGAAAATAGGTCTAAACATTGTCCTGTAGCCTATTTGGAAAATGGCTTTCATTTTCTCTTATGAAGTTTAAGAGAGTGAAGTGGATCAGATGCAGACTATGATCTGGGATAAGGAAGCATTCTTTACATTATGGGAACTGATGAAACCGTGCGATTAACCTGAGATTCTGTAAGTCTAGGTGGGACTACTCAATTAGGGGAGAAACATAATATGGGTGGTGATCTAGAAGCTGTGGATGCTTCCTTATATGAGGCCTGAGCTAGAGGAACCAGATTTGCCTGGGCCAAAGTAGATCAATGGGGATTATTGAGGCTTTGAATGCTTCCAACATCTACAGAAGTCTGGAAATTAGGGAATGGGAGGGAGGTATATAGAAGATCGGAAGGGGGGGGGCACTGACAGGATAGGCCATGCTTTATTAACTGTTCCTTGGAAAGGATAAAGGTGAAGTAGCTGCTGCACTTGGCCCTGGACAGGGAAACAAAAAGGTTGCAGCAAGATTGACCCATGCAGCTGAAGATTTGCTGACTTACTGAAGGACTGAGAGACCACTCATGAGGTATCAGGATAGACATGCTGAGCCTATACACTAGGCAGATGGCATTCCCTGGCAAATGCATTACGACTACAAAGTCATGTGAAGCAATTGCCCATTGCCTACTCTCACAGCCAGCAAAGAGGATAGAATGTGGTTCCTTCCTGCTTGTTTATATACCAAACCACGGACATGATGTCCGCTTGAAGGTTCTGATATTCTTGCAATGCAGGGAGAACCACACTCATCTCTATAATGCTGACCTGCAGACTGACCCTATCTCTATCCATCTTCCTTGAACTCCCCTCAGAATGTCACCTCAGAGAGGAGATGTCGATGGTAACTTGCTGATGGAGGTAGAAACATTAAAGGTCATCCCATAGAGACTGCTGGGGATATTATCCACCTTCTGAAATGAAGTCTACATAGCTGGGTTATATGTACAGGTACAGAGGGGTCATCTGAAAACTGAGACCACAGAATGTGAGAATCCATTGTAACTCTCTCATGTAAAAGTGTGTATGAGTAACCATGACTATGGTAGTTGCCATCAATCTTAGGACTCTGAGAACAAAGGAGGCTGGTAGAGTTTTTTTTCTTTCCACTTTTTATTAATGTTTCTGGGTCACAGTTTTAAGGGACTGAATTCAATTATGAGGAAGACTGACCATGCAAGTTCTTGTATCCATATGACATCCAATGAAGGTAATGACTTGAGTTGGCTGAAGACATGATGCATCATAGTTTGCAGAAATACCTAAAGGCAAAGCTGTAACAAATAATCTAGATATCTTGGCAATTTTGATATGGGGGTAGGCATTGTGGAGGTCCATTTAGTTCATCCATTCACCTGCCTTCCATCAGGGTACAATTACATCTACTGTAACTATTATGAATGGGGTCTTTTTGTACTAGAAGTTCAGCCCACTGAGATCCAAAATTAGCATGAGGACCTTATTTTTCTTTGAAACTAAAAAGAATCTTGAATAGATTCTGGATCTTACTTCATCTGGGGGGACCTCTTTAATAGGTCTGTTTTCCAAGAGAACAAATATTTATTTCTTTGAAACTTTTAGCTGATAATGTGGCATGCCCTGGAGCAGCTGAAGAGTGGGGACAGAAGGTGGAAGAAAGGGTATGCTATAGCCTCTAGCTGCTGTCACACTTACTCACGCATCATGTGTGATGGCCATCAACAGGGCTGACAGAAGAGAGAAACATTCCACATATAACTGCAAAGGTAGGCAATTGGGTAAGCCTCCAAGTACACTGCATCAGTTTGTCTAAAAAAGGGTCCCCAAAATCCCTGGTTTTGAAGTCCTCCATGAACTCTGGGTCACATTGGTTGAAGGGACTGCCACTGCCATGGCTTCCATGTTTAAGAAGGAATCAAAGGCTTGACACTGGGATTTTCTAAACCAAAGTTACTTAGACTCCTTCTGTTTCCTGTTAAAGGGTCTTTGGAAGGTCATCCCATAGAGACTGCTGGGGATATTATCCACCATCTGACTGGACGTCTATATACACCTGGGTTATATGTACAGGGACAGAGGGATAAAGTTGAGACCACAGAATGTGAGACTCCATTGCAACTTTCTCATGCAGAAGTGTGTATGAGTAACCATGACTATAGTACTTGCCATCAATCTTAAGACTCCGAGAACAAAGGAGGCTGGTAAAGTTTTTTTTTCTTTCTACTTTTCATTAATGTTTCTGGGTCACAGTTTTAAGGGACTGAATTAAATTATGAGGAAGAATGACCATGCAAGTTCTTGCATCCAGATGACATCCATTGAAGTTAATGACTTGAGTTGGCTGAAAACATGATTTTTCACAGTTTACAGAAATACCTAAAGTCAAAGCTGTAACAAATAATCTCTAGCTGTTACTAAGGACTCTCTGGCTGTTGCAGCAAGGAGCCAATCATCTAAGCATGGAAAGCACAGATCCCTTTGAGTCTCAGGTAGTCTACGACTACTGCAATGTACTTGGTGAACACATAAGGGACTGCAGTAAGACTGAAGGGCTGGGCTGTGGCTTGAAAATAATTGGCTCTAAAATGAAAGAGGGAAAAAAAACATCTAGATAACTTGGCAGTTTTGATATGGGGGTAGGAATTGTGGAAGTCCACTGAGTATATCCAATCACTTGCCTTCAATCAGGGTACAATTACTTCCACTATAAATATTATGAATGGGGTCTTTTTGTACTAACGGTTAAGCCCACTGAGAGCCAAAATTAGCATGAGGACCTTATTTTTCTTTGAAGCTAAAAAGAATCTTGAAGAGATTCTGGATCTTACTTCATCTGAGGGACCTCTTTAATAGGTCTGTTTTCCAAGAGAACAAGGACTTATTTCTTTGCCACTTTTAGCTGATGGTTTAGCATGCCCTGGAGCAGCTGAGGAGTGGGGGCAGAAGATGTAAGAAAAGGTATGGTACAGCCTCTAGTTACTATCATTCTTACCCACTCATTGTGTGTGATGGTCATCAACATGGTTGACAGAAGAGAGAAACATCCCCCAAATAACTGCAAAGGTATGCAATTGGGTAAACCTCCAAGTACACTGCATCAGTTTGTCTAACAAGGGGTCCCTAAATCCCTGGTTTTGCAGTCCTCCATGAGCTCTGGGTCACACTTGTTGAAGGGGCTGCCAATGCCATGGCCTCCCTGTTTAATTTGACACCTATGGCAGACAGTGTCTCGCTTCTTGTCTGCACTTCATTAATCTGCCTTTCACTGCAAGTCTGAACAAGGCAGAACAGTCAAAGGGGGTCTTGGTGAAGAATGCCTTAAAGTTGTCTGCACAGTCACAAAGGAATGCCAGGCATTACATCTTAGAATGTTGCCTGTGCCCTCCATCCTAATTTCTCCATCAGCTGTATTATGTAGCAGTTGCATGAAGAATATTACCATTAGTGCTTTAAATTTGCTTCCTTAACTCTGCTGTGGGTGGCTTCTGCAAAAAGTCTAAAGCCTGGTGCGCAACATCTTTGTAAGCAGTTCATGTCTGTCTCATAATTCAATGCCCTCATAGAAAAAGTACCTTAGGCATAAGTGTACTTCCCCATACTATCCTGTGTTGTATACTCCTTGTTAGGCACATGGGCAGCCACTGCCTCCTCTATCAACTCTTGTTGGTGGCTGCTGCAACAATCATGCAGCTTGCCAGATGGATCCTGGAGCAGTTCTGTTTATTGTTAGGGGGTCAAAGAATTATGTCAAGTTTTCATTGTATGTTCTCTGTACAGTCTGGTTCCTGCCATGCTCTCCTCAGAGCCAAATCTAGCAGAACAGACCAACCAAGAGATTGAGGGTGCAGATTGCTAAGCCTGAAAGGACAACTCCTCATCCTAAGAAAGGGGTCAGTTGTCCAAGATCCCATCTGTTTCATCAATCCAACGAACTCATAAACTGTGGCATCTTCAGGAGGGGTTTGTTGGGAGCTTTCTTGTTCATCTAAGTCAAGGAACCTTAGAAGAGTTCACATGCCGCATTTAACTTGCCTTTTTTGTGAGGATCTCCAGGAGTGACTGGTATGAATCCCCAGAAATTATTGATGGAACTTACACTTGCTCCTTTACGCTTTCCATTCTGCTCTGTGCTGAGGACACTCAATAAACAGGTGGAAGGACCAATAAGAGGGTGCCAGGGACTTGAGAAGATATCAGCGGAAGGTATGTCAGAACAGTGGGTATCATCCTCTCAATAGCCTCGACTGCCAACCTTTAATACATTGGCATCTGAGAACCTGTACCCAGAACGACATCCATCCCAAATGAAGCAGATTCAAGTAGCACTGAGGAGGGTTGCCACAAAACCAGGGCAGATGAAGCTATGAGGCTGAGATTTGTGTCTGAGGACTCTAACAACAGTAGCAGACCCATCCAAGTTAGAGCCAAGGACACTGCCTAAATATCAGTGCTGAACAAATGGCTCTGGAATGTCATCAATGTCAAAGGTCTCAACATTGAATTAAATGGGTGAGAATCTGTTGGCACCAAGTTAAGAGTACTGCCCAGTACCAAGCAGCCAGGCTCTTGTTCTGGCTGATGTCATAACCCCAAAACCACAAATCCTCAGGTTCTGCTACTAGTACTGGGGAGGGAACTAGCAGAGGTGAAGATGGGCCAACCTAATCCATTCCTGAAACAGAAGGGAATGGAATGACACACATCTCTATCTGTGCCTTTAGGAAAACCTTTATCATCTGGTTCTAATAATTTTCAGTGGTGCTATAAAGAACCTGAAATACCTAAGTGAAGAGGTAGGTAGGTAAACTTAGGAGGACCTAAGTGTAGTTAAGTGAAAAAGTAGAAGGTCATCTTTTGGTAAAGAAAAGGGAGGCATCTTTCTTCAAAGAATACCTTCTCAAATATTTGGTAGGAGATTTGTCCTGGATGACAATAGCCTCATAGATGAAGGTAGGGGGAGACTTTTGCACAGATACCAATGCCACAGGTGACTGTGCCTGTTCTTGCTTCAGGACTTTTGGAGACAAGGAAGGGCACACTTTGCCAGGTTTTCTCTTCCTTTTATTCTTGACTTTTTTATTTCTTTGTCATTTTTATTTTCTGGCTTGTCCACTGAAAATACCTGGCTGTTTGGTGGTTGGGGGAGCTTTTAATGTTATTTCTGTGGTCCACTAGTGACTGAATCCTAAAGAACTTGTAGGTGGCGCAACCTGCCTTCATGTGCTCCAAATCATGCACACTTCACAAAGATTGTTGGTGTCTTGAGCTGGTGTTTGGGGCCAAATTTTGTGAAGCTCTTTTCCATGCTGACAGCACTAACAAATGTAAAATTTGAGAAAATCAAGAAACAAAAAACACCTACTGAGAAAATAATCAGCTAGTAAAAAAAAAAAATTTGCACTTCATCTGCCTTACTGTATTAGTGTTTCTTCCTACTTTATTATCTTATTTTGCTTTTGCCTCTTTTAACATGTTAAAGTGGAACCTGTGTGTTGAGAGACAGCCTTACAAGACTATCTGCAAATATATAGAGCTGAGTATATTTTTCTGTATTATTCTGTATTATAGAGCTAAATTGTTGCTTAGATATCTGTTGTCTTACTGTTCTGCAAATATACAGAGATCAGTATATATTTTTTTGGTTTTATAATTTGCACTCTGATTCCTCACATCTCTGTTGAAACTGGTTTCTCCCCCCTCCCTGTTCTTGGTTGTAGTTTAAATTTTGTGGCTTTTGCAGTGCCCGCCCCACTGTAGATTTGATCTAGAAGACTCCCCCAGTCCCATCTCTTTACCGCATTCTACCTAATAAACCCTTTCTGCACTTGCTTTTAGTCCTTTTTAATTTAATTACATTTTTTCAAACTGTGTGTGGACTAATATTGCTACATACTCAAGTGTGCCAGCTTGCACTGCATGTGAATTGTTTTTACTATTGTTTTTGCTACTTTTCTGAAAAAAAAATTATCTGCTTTTACTGTATTTGTGTTTCTTCCTACTTTATTTTGCTTTTGTGTCATCTTAAAATTACTCATTTGTAATTTATTACTGCTTGGTGTATCTCATTCTAAGCCTTTTAGTTTAAGCACTTGGGCTTCAGACCAGTTGTTTTACATTAAGAAGGTTTGTGGTCTGCACTGTGGTGGCAGAACAGGTAGCTTACATCCTTCTAAGTTGGGAACTGCTGATTGAGGGCTCAGTGTCTGTTATTCTAAAAGTGTATTAATTCTGGTTTAAGCACTTGGGCTTCAGGCCAGTTATTTTACATTACAAGGGTTCGTGGTCTGCACTCTTGTGGGAGGAGAGGCTGGACTCTGCCCTTCTGAGCTGGGAATTTCTGGTTAAAGGCTTATAGTGCCTGCATATTTGAACTGCTTCTTACAGAAATTGGTACACCTTGTTTGCTGTAGCATAGACTAGATCTAGGCCTGCTGAATCTAGCTTTGTTTGTATAACTTGAGCACTAATCCAGGCATTCTTTAAAGTATTCAATTGTATTGATTACTGCTTGGTAGTAATTTGATTAAAGCGTAGCTATCATTCTAAGTCTTTTGGATTAAGCACTTGGGCTTCAGACCAGTTGTTTTACATTAGGAAGGTTTGTGGCCTGCACTGTGGTGGCAGGACAGGTAGCTTACATCCTTCTAACTTGGGAACTGCTGATTGAGGGCTCAGTGTCTGTTATTCTAAAAGTATATTAGTTCTGGTTTAAGCACTTGGGCTTCAGGCCAGTTATTTTACATTAAGAAGGTTCATGGTCTGAACTCTTGTGGGAGGAGAGGCTGGACTCTGCCCTTCTGAGCTGGGAATTTCTGGTTAAAGGCTTATAGTGCCTGCATATCTGAACTGTTTCTTACTGAAATTGGTACACCTTGTTTGCTGTAGCATAGACTAGATCCAGGCCTGCTGAATCTAGCTTTGTTTGTATGCTTGTTGTTTGTTTGCTTGTTATTTCCCTGAAACACTAATTCTACCTAAAACATGGCTTTTCAGCGCTTCTGTGGATCCCTAGTGATATCTGCATTGCTTACTGTACTTATTTCCTTGTTTCACTTGAAAGAAAGTTACTGTTTGTCATTTTTGCATTTAAGTTACCTGTAACACATTGCATTTAAGTTACCTGGCACTTGCTCACTAAAGCAATTATATAAGTCAGCACTAAAAAAATAAAAGCACTACACCCTCACAAACTCCCCTTGAGTACCTTGTTCCCCATTAGCCCTTTTTATTCAATTATAAAGGAATTCCCAATACTATTCTAACATGTCCAAAGGTCAGTTGTCAATCTCCTCTCCGGTCCAGCTGGTGAATCTGGGAATCTTGAGGCAATGTTACAACTGCCTCATGTACACAGACAACCCTCTCCTCCTCCCAACAAATTCCAACACATGTGAGAGATGCAACCATATAGTCATACTGGAGGCTAAGCTCTCTCAACTCAGTACTGGCGAAACCAGTCAGGAGGTGAAGGAAACCACACTCACTACAATTCCAGTCTCACATAGACCTACCACGACAGCAAACCAAACACATAAACACACAAAAACATACTCGGAGGCTCTAAATAAAAATCTGCCTAAGCAGCAGAGACCTCCAAAGCAGATACCCAAGCAACCGCTACCCCAAAACAAAACACGTGCAACACATAGCTCACAAAGCCAGTGTGCCGAACAGTCACAGCCCTTAAGGCTAAACAACACACCTGATACACTTGTAATAGGTGACTCTATCATCAGGCACACTGACGTTCCACTCACCAGGCTGAACAAGGAGATGGTCATGGTGAGCTGCCTGTCGGGCGCTAGGATCCACCACATAACACAAGCACTCAGGTCACTCCAAGGCAAGTACAAATATGACTCAGTCATTGTCCATGCTGGTGTGAATGACCTGAGATGTACCTCCCTGGACTACATGAAAAGAGACATAGAAGAGCTCTCTGATCATGTAGCCCAGGCCGGTATGACTCTGACCTTGAGTAGCATCTTACCCTCACCAAGAATGATGCCACAATATGAAGACAAAATGATCAATTTCAACAATTGGCTTAAGTATTGGTGTAATTCAAAGAGGGTCCAATGCCTGTCAGCCTGGGATGACATGCTCGACAAGCCACGATGCTTCGCTAGGGACGGCTTGCACCTGTCACCCCTGGGCTTCCGGATATTGGCAAAGGCTCTTGCTACCCCCATAGTGCCTTTTTTAGGCAAGGCTCAAAAGACAAACCCACCTCCATAGGTATCACAAGGGATAAGAAATTAAGAGTAATGCTACTCAATGCCAGAAGTCTAAACATCAAGATGCACACACTCGAAACTCTCCTTAGCATGGAGAACATCGATATCTGTGCAGTAAGAGAAACCTGGTTCAAGGCTCCCGAGAGCACCCCAGCACTACTAGGTTATACCTCATACCATGCTTTTCGGCCCCAAAACTTGGACCGAACCACAAAAGGAGGGGGAGTATCAATATTCATCAAAGATACCCACACCTCCAGGTTGGTGGCACAGCACGAAGCATCAGAGACTATCCATGTGCAATTAACAGTGGGTAAAACTGCCTTCCATTTTATAGTCTGCTACAGACCACCCTCCCAAACCCAGGAACCCCACTCGGCCTTCCTGAGAACACTGGAAAATATGAAGGTCTCTCCAAACACCATTATATTGGGCGACTTCAACTACCCAAACATAGACTGGGAGCATTACTCTAGCTCCAATACACTAGCCCAAAGGTTCCTAGAATTTATAAACTCAAATGTTATGGAACAACTTGTTACCACTCCCACAAGAGGGGAAAACATACTGGACTTGATCATCACCAACATGGGGACTCTATGCTCCAGACCAGAAGTGTATCCCTCATTGGTAAGATCAGACCATAAACTAATCTCACTGGATATTCACATCCCAACTCCACCCCCTGCCCAGAAAACCACAGTGAAAAACTTCTCTAATGCAAATTTCACACTCCTCAAAACCGAGGTGGAATCCTTCAAAGCCCCTGGCCTGTGGAAAATACGTCCCAGACCGCAGAATTCTTTATAAACGCATTCTATGAACACCTTCAGGAATGCATGGATCATGCAATCCCAAATGAAACCAAGTCCCAATCCTCCAAAGGCAGACGTCCTGTCTGGTGGACCCCAGCCATAAACAAACTATACAATAGAAGGAGGAAGCTACTACATGATAGAGCAAAATCCCAAAAAGGGAAGGCATCTCTGATCAGTATTAGCAAAAAACTACAGGCACTCATAAAATCGTCTAAGGCCAGCTTCGAGAGAAAAATTGCACAGGACACTAAGGATAATCACAAGACTTTCTTTAGTTATGTTAGAAACCTGGGTGGGAATTCCCAGATATGCTCAGAATTAGTCCAAAATGACCAAAAATACACCGAACCCACAGACATTGCCAACATCCTAGCTGACAGGTTCAGTGCAAACTCCCCCCACCCTCCCCACTAAAAGGGAAAATATCTATCCCAGCACAGTGCTGTCCCCCTGACATCTCAGATGCTCAGGTAACAGCTGCCCTCTCCAAAGCAAAAAACACAGCATCAATGGGACCAGATGGTGTCCCGGGCTGCATCCTACATGAACTCCAAGAAGAGCTAAACCCAAACATAAAACTACTGTTCAATCTCAGCCTTACTACAGGATATGTACCCAAAGAGTGGCGTACAGCAACAGTGGTCCCTCTCCATAAAGGTGGTGCCTCAATGGATCCTGGAAACTATTGCCCCATAAGCCTGACTAGCTTGGTCTGCAAAGTTATGGAAAGGATCATCATGGGCCTCATAAATAAAGATATTGGGGACCTACAGACACTGGATCCTACCCAGTTCGGCTTTGTTAAGGGCAGATCCTGCCTCTTAAACCTGGTCAATTTCTTTGAAACAGTCACCAAGGCCATTGACGAGGGGTAGGTGGTCCACCCAGCCTACCTGGACCTCGCAAAAGACTTCGATACAAAACCCCACTCGGGCATTATAGATAAGCTCACCAGCTTAAATATAAACCCCTGTGTCACTAGATGGGTTGCAAACTGGCTCAAGGACAGAACCCACATGGTTAGAATTGCTGGAGCCATGTCAGACTCCAAACCAGTTACAAGTGGCGTCCCACAAGGCTCAGTCCTGGGACCTCTCTTGTTCAGTATATAGTTCTCAGAGGTACAGGCCAACATGGAAGGACTGTGGCTGACCAAGTTTGCAGATGACTGCAAACTGGGCGCCATAATCGACACTCTAGCCGACACAAGCATCCTCCAAAAGGGCCTCATAGAAACAGACAACTGGTGCCAGAGCCATGGCCTCAAGCTAAACGCCAAAAAGTGTATAGTCATCCCCTTTGGCAAAAACAAAGTGCCCACAAATTACCACATAGATGGTGATCCATTAAGTACAGAAGAAGTAATTAGGGACCTGGGGACCCAAGTTGATAGCAATCTCTCATTTGACAACCATGTGGCCAAAGTGGTTAGAAAAACATTTTATATAGCCCACCTAATCATGAAGGGATTCACATCTAGATCAGGGGAGGTCATCGTGCCTCTTTACTCATCCCTCATCAGGCCCATAATTGAGTACAATGCCCCTTTTGGGATGTACCTTACCAGACACCTGCAGCAACTGGAAAGACCCCAAAAGTACCTCACCAAGAGGATCAAAGGGCTCAAACAGATGCCATATGCTGCTCTGTTAAAGAAACTCCAGCTCTACTCAGTGGCATACCGCCTGCTCAGAGGCGATCTGTGCCTGACGTATAAAGCCATGTCCAACCCGGAATTAATGGACATGCTGCACCTCAGAAAATCCAAATCCCATCGAGCTATGTGCTTGAGAGATTTGAACCTCAGCACTGAAATAAACAGGACATGCTGGAGGGACAGATTCATAACCCAGAGGCTCCCTTCACTGTAGAATAAAATCCCAGTCCAGGTTAGGCAGAGTCCCTCACTGACTCTCTTCAAGAGGAATCTTGATGAGTGGATGGGAGATCGTAGGTTTACCCCAGGTATCACTTCTGTGTCACTGTTAGATAGAGACACAGTATACTAACCTCGAAAAAGGGCATAGCAAAATTAATTTAAAATGGGTGGCGAAAGCCAAACACACTCTGGCTAGGCTTATAAATGCCCTAGGGCAGATAGCCTAGTATGAACTTATGAACCTATGAACCTATGAAAAGTAAGAATAGAAAAGCTGGCAACTGTAATGTAATAGGAAAGCTGCAATAATGATGCAATTTTTTTTTTATGAAAACATATAGTGGACAGGGGATGGCAGACCTCCTGTCTAGATTTTATTGAGGGGCTAAGAAATGAATAAGAGGAGGAGAAAACAATTCAAAATAATTCAAAATAAAGAAAAGCATTAAAAAAAAAAAAATATATATATATATATATATATATTATATATATATATATATATATATATATATATATATATATATATATACATATATATATATATATATAATATATATATATATATATATATATATATCAATGCGAATATGTAGAAGATATGTATATAAAAAAGAAAACATTTACAACCAGTAATTTGTGGTACAGAGACCCATCCATTCACAATGGTAGCAAATAAGATTTGAGGTTAGTGAGGGCATGGAGGAATTATGGGAAGAAAGTTCCGAGTGAGCTCAAGAAGAGGCGCACTAGTACAACACCAAACTAGATTCACAGAGTAGGTAGGTACCCAACAATCAAATTAGATGGATAAAATAGAATCTAAGAATCTTCCTCTTCTACTTCTTCTTCTTTCGGCTTTTTCCCGGTTAGGGGTCACCAAGCAGATCAAATGTCCGCTCATGATTGGCAGTGGAGTTTTTACAGTGTCAAGTTGCCAGCCCGGCACCCAACCTTCCACAGAAGGCACACGCACTCACGCCTAAGGCCAGTTTAGAGTGTCCAATCCACCTACAGCATGTCTTTGGGATGTGGGAGGAAACCGGAGCACCCGGAGGAAACTCACGCGACCACAGAGAGGACATGCAGACTCCGCACAGAAGGCACCCCAGCAGAGGATTGAACCGGAGAACCTCTTGCTGTGAGGCGACAATGCTAACCGCTGCACCACCGTGGCTGCCCAAAATAGAATTTAAGAAACAATACCCTATATTGGTCTGAACTCATTCATAATGATCCAATGGTCAATATCCTTACAAACAAATTCAGTACCAACTTCACACCTAAGACTTTTGTCTAAAGCCTTCAAATACCAGAGTCCCTTACTCATCAAAGTATCTCTAAAGATCCTTTATTGAAAGTGCCAAGACCAAGACTACTTCCTCCATGGGATGTTAGCAATATAGCTTACTTAATTAATAGTGTCAAATGTGCCCTACATACCCACTCTTTACATTTTTTAACCTAAGTTTAGCTATTGGCTTTGTCCCTGACAAATGACACACTGCAGTGGTGATTCCTTTGTATGATGGTGACCATTTCAACTGACTCATGTAATTATAGACAAATCAGTTTTACAAGCCTCTTATACAAAGCCATAGAACACATTATAACTAACCTCATAAACTACAATATCAAGAATATTATTACACTTGACCTCAATCGTTTGGTTTTGTGAGAGGCAGATATTAGTTATTGAATCTTTTTTGAAAGGGACACAGATGCTGTGAACAATGGTCAACCAGCACACATGGCATATCTTGACCTGGCCAAGGACTTCAACACATACCCCATGCTAGTATCATGCAGAAGCTAAATGCATTAAAATCAGCCCATACATGGTAAGAAGATACATAGGTAACTTTTTGAAAGACAGAATCCACACAGTGCAGGTTGTGGGTTCCTCATCAGGAAGTATAAAAGTGACCAGTGGTGTCCCTCAGAGCTCAGTGCAGGGATCTACCAATTTTGGCCTTTACTTCTCAGATCAAAGCAGAGAGGAAAGCCCCCTGGTTAACTTTTGCAGATGACTACAAACTAGTGGTTATTAAGTCACCCCCTGATACCCAAACTTTTCAGAATGAACTCTTCCTAAAAAACTGTTGGTGTACTAAAAATGTGCTCAAACTAAATCCTAAAAATTGTAGGAACATCACTTTAGATAGATAACCCCTTCCATTTTCATACTGTATAGGTAAACACCAAAACAAAAACACAAGTACAGTCTGGAACCTAGGAAACTGGGTTGATAATTCTCTCTTTTCTAACCATAATGTTACAATGGTTGTTACGAAATCCTTTTATTTATCACACTTAATTGCTACAGAAATATCATCATGGTCTAAAGCAATAATCACTTCCTTTTTGTCTGCATTGGTCAAACCAGTTATTGAGTACAATGCCGTCTTTGGGATGCATCTGAGTAAACATATCAAACTATTAGAAAAAACCCAAAGGTTCTTAACCAAAAAGATCACAGGCCTAAATTCCCTGAACTATCAAGAAAGACCGAAAGCTCTCTTCCTTTATTCAGTGTTTTATAGACTTTTGAGGCAAGATCTCTTTATCACTTACCATACTATTAGAGACCCAGTTATTCTGGACCTCCCATATCTCACTAAGTCCAATGGCTCTACCAGTAGTAGAACCAGAGACCTGAATCTTCATCCAGAGATAAAAAAAATACATGGTGGAGGAAGGGTTTTCTAAGCCAATATCTCACCAACTAAAAGAATAAGCTTCCTCTGCATATTTACGAGTATGACTCACCCTCTTCCTTCAAAAATAATCTAGATGACTGGATAGGCACCCTCTTCCTTCAAAAATAATTTAGATGACTGGATGGGTTTTCACAAATTTATACCAGGTGTGTCCTTCATGGAGAAAGAAGGCACAGTCTGAGGGAGGATACTGGCAAATGATCATAAGACTCAATAGCCTTGGAATATCTATGAATCAGTGAATCTAAAAACTCGTCTCTTTGAATGAATCATATTCTGTTGTCTCACAATACCATCTTTGCCTGAGAGAAAATGGAGAAAACTCCCTTAACATCAGACAATAAAACAACTGTTGAATTATGGCAGACAAACATGTAACCAGGCATGATATATTTTTTTGTTTGAGAGAACCCATGGCATATAAGATTCCATGGATTACTTTACGCCTGTTTTAGTAATCTAAATACAAAACCTGAGCAAGGTTACTGTGTCTGTGTGCATGTGTCTGTGTGTGTCTGTGTGTGTGTGTGTGTGTGTGTGTGTGTGTGTGTGTGTGTGTGTGTGTGTGTGTGTATGCATGGTCAGACATTATCCAATACTTATATTGTATTTTGGATGTCAAATACTTCCTCCAACAACTATACATCCTACATCAACTTTAAAATATAATGTTGGAAAGCACTCCATATTGTGGCATTGGGATTCATAACCCCTTAAGCCCCCACCCCCCAGACAGTCTGCATAAGAATTTACTGTACTCCGTCAAAATCCCCTGCACAACATAATAATTTCCTATCTAAACTCTTGATGTAAAAGTAAATGATAATACAATCCTTAAGGGGATTTTTTTCAATGTAATTACTGCCTACGTAACCTGCTCAATAAGTAAAAATATTAACGCAACTATATTAATCAAAACAGTTTTGAAAAACAATACATAATCTAACTAGCAGTTGTACTATCTTAATAAAAATATACTGGAACCTTTCATTTCCCCACATATGATTATTTAACCTATAATTAAAACAGGTCAAAATCCATCGTATTTAATCTATGAGTAGTCAAATACCATCATAAATAATCCATCTTTCTAAACTTTAACAGTGTAAACGTCTATGCCAAGAAATGATATAAGTATGAAAAATGAGGCTACTGTACTCAGTGATAATCAATACAAACAAGGCATATGATATTATTACCTTTTGGATTTGCTAATACATGCCATAAAATATAAACCTGCAGGAAAATGCAACAAAAACACATTGGTGGAATCACAAAAGTAATAAGATTTGCCAAATGAAAAAAAGATACAGTAAAGCACTTTGCTTGAAAAAAAAATAATAAGATATATCAGAGAGATAGTTGCCAGATTTCAAACATTGCTCTACTCATAAAAATTAAGATGAAATAAGGTACATAAATTAGTTAGTTATATGTATATGTATATTGTGTGGCATATCTTGACCTGTCTAAAACTTTTGATGCAATTCACCACTCAGGCATAGTAGAGCAGATAAATCAACCTGTTGGACAGGGGAAGTTTATTTATTTATTTTATTTATTTGACATTTACTTAACAACTCAAAAAAAAGACCACTGACCTGTGGAGTCCCCCAAGATCCTGTGCTGAGATTTATCCTGTTTGGCAGCTACATTTCTGGAGTAAAAGTCAATACCAAAGGGCTCTGGCTTATTATATTTGCAGATGACTGTAAGCTAGGACCAGTCATTAAATCCCCAAATGACTTAGCCATCCTGCAGAAAGGTTTGTCCAGAATAAATAACTGGTGCCAAAATCATGGATTGAAATGAAATGCCAAAAAATACATTACTGTATCCTTTGCTAAGTCATTTACCCCAAGGAACTACCACATTGACAATACACTCCTAAAAGCTGATCCATTTGTTCGGGATTCAGGAACTTATGTGAACAGTTACCTAACTTTTGACCACCATGAGTCTATTGTTCTAAGAAAGGCCTTTGATATTGCACAGCTTATAAACAAAGGAATTGTGCCCAGATCTAGGGATGTCATTGTCTCTATTTACTCAGCCCTAATTAGACCAGTCATTGACTATAATGCCCCCTTTGGAATGCATTTGTTCTGACACATGCAACAACTGGAATGTCCACAGAGATACCTTAATAAAAGAATACAAGGCCAAAATAACATGTCCTATATGGACAGACTCAATGCCCTGTCACTATACTTGGTATCCTACAGACTGCTAAGATGTGATCTGTATCTGTCATACAAGGCATCCTCCTGCAGCTTCCAACCCATTACTGATGTATTTACTGCACATCATCAGGTCAAATGGCATCAGAAATACCTAGTATAGGAATCTAAACCTCTTTTGCAACATCAGCAGAATGTTTTCAATGGACAGGTATATCTTGCAGAGGATACTGTTGCTGTGGAACAGACTCCTCTTCCACATTAAACAAAGTTCATCCCTGTCCATATTCAACCCAGGACTGGCCCCTGTACTACTAATGGACAGAGACAGCTATTAAATGCTTTACCCCATGCATCAGTCCCCTTACATTATGTATGATATTATCCCATTTATTCTTATTAGGGCTAATATCTAAATATAATTATTGAGCATGAGATGGGTAAGGTCAATCTATAACCAAATGGAACAGGTTATTCTGAGTACAAAAATGGAAAGTGGCTAGGGTTAAATTGACCTGCAAGGGCAGCTAGCCAAGTTATTATCTATGAGGCTATATAGCTATAGCACAATATGTAATTTTTGAATATTCAACAAAGTTACATTTTACTAGTTATACTTTATATAACAATATAATGTACATGAAGATTCCAGATAAGTAAATGTAAAAATCTGGAAAAAATACAAATGACATTTAGTTTGACTTGTTTAGAAGGGCTAGAAAGAGAACAATTTGTTTAAGAAAATATGACATAATACATAAGTCATGAAGAAAATTAAGTTGTGCTTGTGTCTGAAATGGGGGAACAAAGACAGAAACGTGTTTTGTGTGTATACACTGAATACAGGAAATGAGGTATAAATGTTTAATATAATGTGAATATGAAATGTGCAAATAAAGAGCTCCTATTCTTTTTTTTTTTAACTGTTGTGGATCTTGAAAAACAGAAAATGTTTATCACAAAACAGCAGTGAATATGGGAATAGCAGGAAAAAAGAAGAAAAGAAAAACTGGTTAGTATAATAGTTTATGCTCATACTTTTATGCAAAAGGTGCTTCACAAATAAATGTCAGAATAACTACCATGTGCAATTAAACTATACTATCAAGAGTGCAGCCATGTGTTGTAAAAATCAAAGAAATAGGTTATCTAATTGTTTGCCACTAACACTATGCTCTCCTTCAGTGCATTGTATGTTCATTAGTAAAAAAAATTAAGAAGCCTAATTTACGCTTTCTTACGTATGCAGCAATTCAACAAATGAAAGTGCATTTATGGATTATTAAAAGGCAGTCTTGTTTCGCACATGGAAAATAAAGGCCTGATAATTACTGAAATGTTAAAAGTGTTAGTGCATGGACCAGTTTGACCCGAGCCCACATTATCACTTTGCAGCTGAAGAAGAAAACAGTAATCCATATATATATATATATATATATATATATATATATATATATATGTATTTTGTATGTAAAACACAGGTATGCAAATTATACCTATCTGCTCAGATACACACAAGCTGTGTATACACAGCAGCAGTGGGCTGACCAACAATGGGAAAACAAATCTGGATATGTAGTCTATAAATATGACCCCGCAGCCTCTGTGTATGTAGGTAATGGCTGAACGGGAGTATCTGCAGCTAAAACATGCCAGGAAGGTAATGAGAAAGTGTTACATGGAAGATAACTCCTCCATCCTGTTCTTATGCAAAGCAGCCAATTTTGTTGGAGTAATAGGTATTATGCAACGGGTCTAGGACTATTCACTGAAAGCACATTTCACTGAACACATTTGACTGTGCTCAATTCACTAAATGCTCAGTTCACTGAAAATACAATTCACTGAAACACATTTCACTGAAAGTTATATATGGCCTTTTCCCCACTGTAGTGCGACCCTGGAGTTAAAATATATAGTAAGGGGGGTGGGGAGCACCGCCCCCCACATTGGGGGTGGGGGGGCATAGCCCCCCACCTATCTTAAATATTTTGAACTATACACATGGATACTTGCAATTTCAATAAATTAATCTTTTCTAAACTTAATATATATCCAAACTATGTGGGGGGGCTACGCCCCACACATACACCCAATGTGGGGGGTTGTGCCCCCCACACCTCCCCTTACTATATATACTAACTCCAGGGTCATACTACATATATAACATTCAGTGAATTGAGTTTTCAGTGAATTGAGCTTTCAGTGATTTGTACACAGTCATTTGACTTTCAGTGAAATGTGCTTTCAATGAATAGTCCTAGATACTATGCAACATTTATGTTATATATTATCCCTGCATTATGCAGACAACATTTACATTGTCTTTTAAATGAGTGACTGTCTGTGAATTATTCATTTGTACTAGTCTGTGTCAAGGAGCAAATAAAAGAGATGGCACAGCAAAAAGGTAAAATTACTTTTCAGTGATGCAAAAATACAACTTTCAAGGGTCAGTGGTTGGAAAGAGATCATAATATTTGTGAATTACATTAAAATGTAATGGTGGTGGTAATGTGCAGGGGTGGATGCTGATCTATGGAACTGTGTGCCAAGGGTTAAGAACCTTTAAATGATAAATGGATACATCTGTGGAGAGTTTAATTGCAACAAAGGAAGGCAGAAAGGTAGAACTGTTAAACTATTGAAAAATATGATTTAGAGATAACCTCAGGTTAGGGTAGTGGTGGTGTTGTGTTTCAATATGAGCCACTGTGATAGGAACTAAAATGTAAACTGGTGAAGTAAGAACAGTGAGGCAGTTCTTGTGTGTAATAGCAATGGAAGAGTATAGCATGTTTTGGGACTGAAGAAGCACACATGCTGGGAACAGAACAGTATGGCATTGGAAGAATCTTGTAAGAACTTAGTGTGCCAGAGAAGGGGTTGATTTGTTAATGGAACATTTTGTCACTGTCATGAACTGGCTTGCCAATGGTAGGGAAAGCTGAATGTGGGAGAGGCTTTCTAAGCTGCATGTATAACAGTGTGCTTACTGAGAAAATGGGATGTGCAAGAGCTTCTCTTTATTGTTTGCATAACAGAGTGCTTTTTTACCACACTACATATTCAGGCTAGTAAAACAATCCAGAACATAATACAGCATATCTGCTTACCACTCTATGAATTCAGGCTATCAGATATGTCCAGATCATAGAGATGGGGGTTCCAGTATGACTCTAGGGCAAATATACACAAAACTGCATGCTTCTGATTTATCCTTACTGCTCAGTATTGACTTGTATAATACAATTCTGGATCCTTCTTAAATCAAATTCTGGATCCATCTTTACTCCAAGACAACGTTAATAGTCAGAACAGAAATCAAAAGCCATATTCAGTTAAAAGCACCAGACACCTTCAGGCTGGAGTACAATCTTTCAAACCTAGGGGCTGACAGATTTATTTCCAACTTCCCCCCTCTTTCCTCCTCAACCTTCCCTCAGGAAATATCTTCAAATATAACTCACCCTGCTATGACTAGGGAATAGGTCCTTAATATTTTCTGTAAGGCCAAGAACACTGCATCAGTGGGCACAGACAATATCCCAGGATGGTTTCTAAACAGCCTGAAACATGACCTATCAGCCCTCTGGAATTGCTATTTAACTGTAGCTTCTAAACAGGCATTGTGCCTCATGAATGGAGAACAACAACAGTCATTCCTCTGCACAAAGTTGGGTCATCTACAGACCCTGGAAACTACAGACCCATAAGCCTCACTAGTGTTATAAGCAAAGCCATGGAAGGAATTATCATGGAAATGATTAATAATGACATACTAAATCTCCAGACACTGGACCCAGTCCACTTTGGTTTCGTCAAGGGTAGGTCATGCCTACTCAACCTAGTGGACTTTTTTGAGAAGGTCACCAAAACAATGGATGAGGGCAAATTGGTTCACACTACCTACCTTGACCTGGCCAAGACATATGACACAATACCTCACTTGGGCATAAAGTCAAGGGTTAGCCACAAACCCTTGACAAACTCAAAAGGATAGGTACAAACTCTTATGTCACCCACTGGATAGCCAACTGACTCAAAAACAGCAGTCGGGAAGTTAGAATTGGGGAGTCCCCCTCTACAAAGAGACCAGTCACAAGTGGAGTCACTCAGGGATCAGTCCTGGGACTGCTTCTTTTTGGCATTTACTACTCTGAAGTCAAGGCCAATGTCAATAGCCTCTGGCTGACTAAATTTGCAGATGATTGCAAATTAGGAACCGTCATTTAATCCCACTCTGACATAAATGTTGCCCAGGAAGGGCTAACACTGACAAACAACTGGTGTCTGAGCCATGGACTAAAACTAAATGCCAAGAAATGCATAATAGTATTCTTTGGGAAATCATCTACCCTTGTTAAGTATCATATTTACAACACCCCCTTAGAGTTGACCCAGTAGTCATGGACTTACGGACACACATAGACAGTAATCTAGGCTTTGACCATCATGTGTCTGTATTAGTGTGGAAATCATTCTATGTTCAGTAACTTATAAACAAAAGTATGGCATCTAGGTCCAAGGAAGTCATTTTTCCACTGTATTCAACATTCATCAGACATTTCACTGAGTGCAATACCCCCTTTGGTGTGTACCTAACCAGGCATGTCCAACAACTAGAACATCCACAGAGGATGTTCACTAAAAGAATACTGGATGTAAGTAACATATCCTACACAGACTGCCTTAAGACCCTATCCCTGTATTCTGTCTCCTACAAGCTGTTGAGGGGAGATCTATGCCTGGTATACAGGGCATTGTCAGACCCCTCTCTGATGGGCCTCTTGCATATCCACAAAACAAACAGCACCAGAATTACCCACTCTAAAGACTTAAACCTTGCCTGTGATATAAATAGGACCTGCTGAAGGGACAGGTATGTATCCCAGAGACTACCACATCTCTAGAATAGGCTCCCATCCATGTGAAGCAGAGTTCCTCCTTAACCCAATTCAAGTGGACAACTGGATGGGGAACAGGAAATGTATCCTGGTATGGTACCTATGTCTCTAATGGCCACAGGCAGCCTATAAATGGTTCATCTCCCAGGCCCCTACTTATAAATGTTTCATTTCCCAATCCCCTGCTTACACTTTTCAAGGGTACCATAACTTATCAGAAATTTGAGATGCATGGCTAGGCTTAAAATGGCCCTTGTGGTCATTAGCCTGGTAAGCACCTATGAAACTATGAAAAGGCAGGAAAAACAATGATGCCATTACTATGCAACATCTCTGACTTTGACCAGCCTATAGACAACTGTTTTCCATAGACATTCCTTTAATAAACTTTATTTAAGAACTTCACACAAAGCAGAAGCTTTATGATCAAGTACAATGGGTTAATAGAAAGAACAAATCATGTAGGAATATATAATACAAAGCAGACAGTAAAAGCAATCTGTCTGGTTCAACTATGAATGGGCACAGGCAGATAAAAAGATAAAGAGACTGAGAAAACATTGCTAAATCTTATAGTCACTTGAAAGTAACAGAAAGCTCTAGTCTAGTACAAAGTACTCACTAATGTTCAAAGCCTTAAAAGTGAATTGGCCAAAATAACAGATGTAATATACTGCAGACATCCAGCAATGACAAATGTAACAGAAAAATAAAGAAAAAAAAAAACACAATGTATTGCCCAAACCAACCTGAAAGTCATTTAAATGCATTCTTCTGTGACCAAAAGAGAGATAGAACGAATATATATATATATATATATATATATATATATATATATATATATTTATATGGGTCTATGTTGTATTATCGAAAATACAGTTCATCAAACTGTATTTCCAATAATACACTTCCGCGAAACTGCATTATATCAAAAATGCACTTTCGCAGAACAAAAACAGCAAAATGTAAAAAAAAAAAAAAAAAAAAAAAAAAACAATGCAAACTAAACAGTATTATGCAGGGGGGAAAGCCTTCCTGCACCCACCATGTGGGGGCTGTGTCCCCCTACTTTATTATTCTCAATCCTAGATCGCACTACTGTGGACAAAAGGGAAAAAGGAATATTCCCTTATCCCCACTGTACCACGATCTCAACAGGTGTTTCCTTAGTAGTACATTGATGTACAACCTACGGTACATGCAAACTACATGTTTTTTTCTTTTTCTTTAGCGAAAGTGGATTTTCGACAAAATGCACTTTTGCTAAAGTGTGTTCAATAAAGTACAGTTTGATGAACCGTACTTTCGACAATACAAATAGGACCCATAGATATATATATATATATATATATATATATATATATATATATATATACACACATATACATATACATACAGTGGATATAAAAGGTTTACACACCCCTGTTAAAATGCCAGGTTTTTGTGATATAAAAACAATGAGACCACAATAAATCATTTCAAAACTTTTCCCACCTTTAATGTGACCTATAACTTGTACGATTTAATTGAAAAACAATCAAATCTGTTAGTGGAAAATATAAAAAATAAAAAACATACAATATGCTAGTTGCATAAGTGTACACACCCTTAAAGTAATACTTTGTTGAAGCACCTTTTGATTTAATTACAACATTCAGTCTTCTTGGATGGGTGTCTATCAGCATGGCACATCTTGACTTGACAATATTTGCCCACTCTTCCTTGCAAAAGTGCTCCAAATCTGTCAGATTGCAAGTACATCTCTTGTGCACAGCCCTCCTCAGGTCACCCCACAGACTTTCTAATGGATTTATGTCTGGGGCCTGGCTGGGCTATTCCAAAACTTTAATTTTCTTGTGATGAAGCCATTCATTTGTTGATTTGGATGTATGCGTGGGGTCATTGTCATGTTGAAAAGTGAAATTCCTCTTCATCTACAGCTTTCTAGCAGACACCTGAAGGTTTTGTGCCAAAATTGACTGATACTTGGAACTGTTTATAATTCTATCCCCCGTGACTAAAGTCCCAGTTCCAGCTGAAGAAAGGCAACCCCAAACCAACATGCTGCCACCACCATGCTTCACAGTGGGGATGGTGTTCGTTTGGTGATGCGAAATGTTGTTTTTGCGCCAAACATACCTTTTGGAATTGTGGCCAAAAAGTTCAACCTTGGTCTCATCAGACCATAACACATTTTCCCATGTGCTTTTGGGAGACTTGATGCATTGTTTTGCAAATTTTAGCCAGGCCTGGATGTTTTTCTGTGTAAGAAAAGGCTTTCTCTTGCAACTCTACCCCATAGTCCAGACATATGGAGAATACGTGAAATTGTTGTCACATGTAGTGCACAACCAGTACTTGACCGAAATTCCTGCAGCTCCTTTAGTGTTGCTGTACATCTTTTGGCAGCCTCCCTTACCAGCTTTCATCTTGTCTTTTCATCAATTTTGGAGGGATGTCCAATTCTTTGCAACGTCACTGTTGTTCCATATTTTATCCACTTTTTGATGACTGTCTTCACTGTGTTCCATGGTATATCCAATGCTGTTGAAATTTTTTTGTACCCTTCTCCTGACTGATACCTTTCAACAATGAGATCCCTTTGATGATTTGTAAGCTCTCTGCAAACCATGGCTTTTGGTGTAGCAGGCAACTGAGTAAATGTAAGGAAAATCCTACTAGGACAGCTGAACTTTATTTGGGGTTAATCAGAGTCTCTTTAATTGATGGCAGGTGTGTTCCCAAGATGACTGAATGCTGTAATAAAAGGTGCTTCAATAAAGTATTAGTTTAAGGGTGTTCATACTTATGCAACCAGCATATTGTACATTTTTTTATTCTTTATATTTTTTTCCCCTAACAGATTTGCTTGTTTTCCAGTTGAATTGTACAAGTTATAGGTCACATTAAAGGTGGGAAAAGTTTTGAAATGATTTATTGTGGTCTCATTTTTTTTTATATCACAAAAACCTGGCACTGTGTGTAAACATATATACACACACACACACACACACACACACACACACACACACACACACACACACACACACACACACACACACACACACACACAAACACAGATACACATATATTTAAACTAATTCTCTGTACTCCTCAGGTATACAAGGACACTGAATGGCAATAATGAGGCAAACTTGTTATGATAAGGTCTCAAAAGTTGGGCCACTGCATCAGTCAGTAAATGAAAGCAATTCCAAATTCTCAGTAACCACAAAAGCAAACATCACCAGTTTTCTACAATAATAGTCTATCTGTATTCTATCTGTATTAATCTCTATCTCCCTCTCTCTCACACACACACACACACACACACACACACACACACACACACACGCACACGCACACGCACGCGCACACACACACACACACACACACACACACACACACACACACACACACACACAAACAAAATGCCCAAGGATAAGCCAAGGGAAAATGCAAATCTCAGAACCATCCAAATATGAATCACAAAGTAGGCAGAAAAAAAACAGGTACAAAGTTACAGGTCTGATGGCAAAACAACTGTTTGCCTTAACCTGTAAAATCAGAGTTCTAAGGTTTATGTGCAGCAGTACAATAAAAGATTACTGTCAGTTCCCTTCACTGGGGAGCAGTTCACACTGACAGGTCTGGTCATGGGACATACAAGGAAGATTATGTCTTGGCATTCGTAGCAGATCATCAGCTTTCTCAATTTGTTCAGAATGTCATGTACTGTACCATTTATTTTCAAGAATGTCATATAGCAGGCTCTTCAGAAAGGAAAAAAAATGTTTTGAAAATAAATCAGTGCTGAAGAAAATAAGAAGTGGTTAGAAATATGTTTCTGTGATAAGGTGTTTATTATCCGTCCTCTGGTGTGTGTACTTTTTAATAAGTGTGAGACACTATGCTTTAAAAAGGTACCCTTAGTGTGTAGATGACTTTTGCTATGTTCATTTTCAAAACAGGTATTGCTATAAAAAGAAAGATGCTATCTTCCATCTCAAAATGAATCATAGAGTTGTTATATGAATAAAAGGAAAAGCAACAAAAGAGCAAATATGATAAACATGAAAGGATTACAAAGCTGTGAAATCAAGCAGCTTATAACCAGCCATTAAAAAGACTGTTATATAAAGACTGACAATTTGTAGTTATGACATATGTTGTACAGTAGCCTAATGAGTTAAGAAGACCTTGGTTTGAATCCCACAACCACCATTTTTATTTATTACCAACATCTTCCTATGGTATAAATTGCTGACAGCAGCATATACAAATATTGCATATGGAAATGTAGGCAGACATTCCAGCTTTTACCCTCATATAGAAAGTTATCTTATAAGGAGTCTTTCATTAGTTAGGGTCATCGTTAGGTATCGATATTATCACACTTTTCATAAGTGATCTGTTGCATTAATTCACCAAGTTATTATACTGATGACATTATCCTTCAGACAGAAAGGAAAACTGAAAAGGTCGCCCAGGTGACCGTACAGTCTCACTCTGAAACTAGTATGAATCCATGAATCTGAAAGCCCCTCCTGCCCATCTTACTCGTATGCTAAACCTAACTTTAACCCTAACCCTATACCTGACCCTATTCCAAACCTTGCATATTGCTATACTAAAAACCCTTACGCTAATAATACCACGACCAAGGTGACATGATCTTAGTTTTATAGATGGATTTATGGCATTTTTAGCTGGAAAAAAATTAATGTTTTGTGATTTGTTATTGCTAGTATATCAGTATTTTGTGAAAGACATATATACATATATATAGATAGATATATCTATATCTATGTATATCTATCTATGCATTTAGTTTGTAATACCATTGTTAGTAAATATTTCATTAGATTCAATTACATCTGTATTAGTATATACTATGTCTATTTAATTTTGTATTCAGTGTAGGTGAATCTTAGAATAGATTCACTTACACTGCTATTTGTATGTTGCAGTGTGGGTAGTCTATGCAAGACTGCACACAGTGAGTTATGGGACTTTGCCATTTTCAGCACTGTGTGCAATCTCATAGTATAAAATCAGCAGGGGTAGTGGGGGGTGCAAGGGGCCATACCTCTCTTCAAAAAGAAAAAAACTGTTTAATACATTTATTCATTTAATAGTTTTGTGACAGTTATTTTGGTTTAGATGTAATGTTGAAGATATATATATATATATATATATATATATATATATATATATATATATATATATATATATATATATTACACATACCACAGTCCAGCATTTTAAATACTCAAGCCCTCAGGATAGAAATCCTGGCAACGTCAAAAATAACAGACAGGTTTCGCCCCCTGGCGTCATCAGTGTACACACCAGGGAGCAGAATGGGTCTGTTGTTTTTGTTTGTCACTCCTTGTGACTATGGACTGTGAACTATGAATATAAAGCTATTTAGCTTTTAAATATTTTGTCTTTGCTCGTTTTTTGTTGTTGCCTGGATTTCTATCCTGTGGGCTTGAGTATTTTGAGTGCTGGAATGTGGTGTGTGTTTTCTATGATTATTTAGTTCAGTCCAAGCACTAAGCATGGTTGCGTGCACCAGGAAGTTGGTTTTGGATATATATATATATATATATATATATATATATATACACACACATATATATACACACACACACACACATGTATACATGTGTGTGTGTTTGTTTGTGTGTGTGCATATATTTATCTATATATCTCACACACACACACACACACAAATATATATATATATATATATATATATATATATATATATATATATATATAAAGAGAGAGAAAGAGATACATCTATTTACATCAATTTATATAGATAGATATAGATACAGATTTGTGTATAGATATATATCTGTATATATCTATGTGGGTCTACTTCAAATGAGTGAAAGCACCCAATATCCAATCCCAAATCATAGAGATGAGTTTGCCAAAACTGCAAAACACTGAAAGTACACAACATCGAACCTCAGAAAATTGAATAGAGGTTACTGACATGCAGTCAGTAGCAGCAGTGTTAACATACCTGTAAATGTGTCCTTTTCTTCATGGTAGTGTGATCTCAGAGTTGGTATATTTAATTTACATGTGTGTGGGGTGCAGGGGGGCTTGCCCCCTGTAAATATGGTGTCATCTATTTATTATTGTGTTTTAGTTATTTATTGGAGTTTTGTTCCTTTAAGGTGGTTTGGCATTATGGGTAGAGTCAGTACTGGATGTTGAACATGTGATGCAGAGTGTGTTATTTACTAGTTTTGGTTACTGGAAAGTTGATGTTGATGTTTTATTATATTTTTAGTTGTTAGATTGGTTAGGGATAACTGGATAGTTGGTTTCGATGTTCCGAGCTTTGATGTGCAGTTTTGATGTTTTGCAGTTTCAGCAAACTCATCTCGATGATTTGGGATTCGATATTGTCAGCTTTCGCTCATTTGAAGTAGACCCATAAAAATATATGCATAGATAGATATAGATATATACAAACACACTTACACCCACACATACACTCTCACACACATATGTAGATAGAAGTATAAATTCTTGAAACTATTACTTGACTGCACACTATTCTTCCAGTAAATCAGGAAAATTATCTGGAAAAAGTACTTTTGCCATGAAGCCTCATCTACAAAAGAAGCAAGTGCCTATGGCATGAATCTTAACATGAATTAATATTAATATGCTCGCTATCATTACTCATAAATTATTGTATAGATATTACTGCCCTTCATGTGCCTGTAAACTCATTTCTCCTTCTCATTAACAGCTGAACAACCAAAGGTACCTCTATTGCCTTCTGTGTATAACTCCGTTAGGGTTTTCACTAGATGCCCAGGTTATGGCATGAAATGGTCTGAAGACTACTCTACCTACCACATTAAAAACAAATGTATCACTTAATAAAGTACTTGGTTGAGTCAGGATATAGGTATACATCTGGACAAGCTGGAGAATATAAAAAAAATCAACCAATGTCTAAAAAATGATATTGCATAATCATTTAGAAGAAAGTGCAAACATTTCATAGTTCAAATGGGATGAGAGGCACAGTGTCGGGTATTACTGCCTCACAATGCATGGCTTTCTGGTTCCATTTGCAGCTGGCAATGCCTTCTTTGTGTAGTTTGCATGCCCTCATGTCCATGACAAATTTTTCCATGGATTTAGTTTCCTCCCATATTTTGCCCAGAATATGTGGGTCATACATGTAAGTAAGAATTTATCCTGAGATGGACTGACAATTGGAAAATAATTGTTTAGTGCATTACAGGTGTTCATAGAATACAGTCTGGCTCTGCACAATAATGAATTGGAGGCAGCAGTTACTAGAAATGAATGAATAAAGGAAATGATAAAATATGCATAAAGTTCTTTTACTTTCATGTAGCATTTTGAAATTTTATGAATTAGTTATACTGAGACAAGGATGAATTGAAAGTTCTCAAGAAACAAGGAGACTATATTATTTAAAGAAAAATCATATCAAAAAAGCCATCTAGGCTGAGGGCAGACTATAAACTATTCCCTAACTGTACATGGATAAGTAGTGCTTTTCATCCTTGCATATGTGTGAACAGGATATGCACTGACAGCTTTTAAACCAAAGATTAAAAAGTTCATACAGACAAACCAATTAGTAAAAACTACAAGAAAAACCTAGTCAAACTAGAGTTTACACTGTATGATACCTTAAACCTCATGTCATAGAGGCCCATGAGATATATGCAAATGAACCCTAAAGGAAATCAAATATTTTGACTATATTGCTTCTCAATCTCCATGATTTTTTGTTTTCTTTTAAAGTCCGTGGATACATTCAGGCCAATAAAGCCAAACCCCATTAGCTATGGACATTCATGTGTGATGACCCAGCACTGGACCAACCATTAATCAAGGAGCCTAAATCCTCGCCACTGGCAACAATGGGGGATGTTCACTGAGACAATAACAAGTACACGCACAGTATTTCCAGATGCAGCTCTCTGAATCAAGTGCAATTTCCCTTAAGAGCACACAGAGACAACAGTCACTATGGGGATGGTTTCAAACTCTTTTTTCAGATTCCCTAATAAGACTCCCCACTGGCACAGCTATAGAGTTCAGATCTCAGCTGAGTGACCAAGCTAAGACCTCCATCACCCTCTCTGTCCAACCAGTGCTTTGTGTCCCTGCCCAAGTAGCTGACACACACACACACTCTTTGTGGTTTGATTTGCACACACACTCACACACACACACACACACACACACACACACACACACACACACACACACACACACACACGGGAAAAGCTGGCACAAGTTTACTAGATATGCCCCCTTCTGCACAGACTATAAGGTAGTTTCCACTGCCACCAGTCACTCCTCCACAGCTACTTTAAGGCCCTTAACAAAGGGTGACCAATTGTACTGTGTAATATTAATATTAATAAAAATGACAGTTTGACCAAGAGTAAGGCTATTAGGAGTGGCCCACACAGTCTCACAAACTAAATATGAAAGAAGTCTCAAAAATTAAATATCTCTACACAGATCAGGCACAATGATAGGTTAAAATATATCTAATAATAAAAGAACAAAACAATACTAAATATATATTCATATTCACAGTAACATCAGAGTTTAAAACCACAAGAAATATTTAAAATAACCTTGAAGTACAAGTTCACACAAATAAAGAAAAACAAAAATCTAAACTAAGCTTCACTATATTCCTGACTGTATCTAAGAGAGTTACTATACCCTAATAACTTACTTAGAGCAAAGCATATGCGATGAATGGTGCTTCTCATTGTTGTCAGGTCCAAGACAAAATGCAGAATGCCCTGTCTCATTGAGAGACTTCTCAAAATAATATCTAAATTATTACTGCTGGGATTATTTGCAAAATGACATCATTTCTGGTCATCTGACTTTATCCAGGCAAAACCCCCATTGCTGAAGCTGGCAGTAATTATCATTTGTCTAGAAAAATACTCATACAAGGCCTTTTGCTCAGATATTTGGCAGGTGCTGGAAGTCACAAAACAATTGTATTCCTTCATGCTTCCAAAGTAGTAATTAGTTCACCCCAAAGACAATACAGAAAGCTTCCTAGTACAGACTTTGTTCTCTAGCTGCACTGAAGCATCTTTATGGCCTAGCCTATAAAGTAATTTAATTTCAGATATTTTTCTAAAGTTTGCTGAACAGAGGTTAACCCTCTGGTTTTCTCTGTTAGCATATACATTTAAACAGTTACAATAGTGCATGTACATTTCTGTTCTCTTCCATTAGGACACGCTGTGGATACATATTAAGCACAAGCACTTTACAAATACGTTTTCAACACAAACATCTGTGCAGAACAGTTTGATATACACATGACCTACAGTAATAATACATTTGTAACACAAGCATCTTATATGACATACAGTTCTAATACATTTGTAACACCAGCATCTTGTATAAATTAGTTTGATATTCACAATGACATAATTATTTACAAAATTCCAGCTAGATGTGCTGGCAGTACCTCCTTTCGTCACAGCATGTTTTGGCCTTCATAAGTGGACTGTTTGGCTCTACTTTAGAAACATAGGGTCTTTACACAGGTCTAATTTAGAAGGATGAAATACTAGTAGATTGACATTTAAAAGGCTGAGATGAAAAAAATCTATGTTCACAATCTGACAAGTGAAATTGCCGAGTATCAAATAAATGAAAGTCAAAAACCAGATACTCAAAACACCAACATAAATCAAGCAGACATACTATCTTTTCCCATCACTGCTGTAACCACATACATCCAGTGAAACAAAATACTATAAATTATACTTCCAGTTTTGAAATACCCAAAATGAAAAGTCTTCCTCAAATCAAATTACACATAGTGCCATATATCACGTTTCTCCACTAAATTTAGCTCTAACTTTCAGCTCACTGCAGACAACATATTTCTCAACTTCACCAGGGTCACCAGAGTGGTAATTGTACAACTAACTTTTCCAAATTTTCACCCTCATTTAATACACTATTCCCTGCTCTTGCTTTACATATACACATGGATTTATATTTACAATCCAAGTATTTCTTTGTAAATCTACCTCTTTCTAAATGCTAGGTATAACCATCTAAAACTAACATTTGCTTACTTTTTTGTGAAGTGACACTATAATAAATATTTCCAACTATGCCTGGCTTTCCTCCAACATGTTCTCCATGTTTCTAATTATATTTGATACTTCCATAGCAGGTAAATCTGTATTTATCAGGTAAATACTAAAACGTATTTTATTTGTATGTTTATATATATATATATATATATATATATATATATATATATATATATATATATATATATATAGGGCCATATTATAACACTGAGAACTCAAAACCCTGAAACCCATAAGGTTGAACACCTTTCACTGAAAATTCATAACTCTAAAAGTATAGAATTACATGGAATTGTTTATGCGATGGTGTCATTTCTTATCACAAGAGTTATTAGGGAAGTGAGTCTAAAGCAGTATGTGTGAATTGTGATGGTTAGCATCATGTTGTACCCCAGATATGTAGATATCCATATTTGCTCTTAAGCACTGATTCACTGTGTTGTGGTGTTCTTTTTTTTTTTATCCATAGCTGCGTGATCAAGGAGATAGTAAACATAAGTAAGGGAGGTGTGGGGTGCAGGGGGTCTTGCCTCATGGCAAAAACATGTTTTTAGGATATATTTCTTGCAGAGAATGTTTTCACTGTTACGAGTTTTATACGATATGGATTTGACCTTATGAGTTTCAATGTTATAAATTTTCAGTGTGTTATGACATGGACCTATATATCTATTATCTGCATGGGTCTACTTCTGTTCAACGGAAACATGTTTCTTCAAAAAGCAGAAGCACAAGCCTATTTCAGTGAAAGTGCACTTAACCAAAAGCTCTGTTGAGTTGCCATCTTTGTGGAGAGGTATGATGAAAGACTTTTTCCCGATTTCTGAGACATACTTTGAAGTTAAGAATCTATTAATAAGGTTGGACATAGGATATAATATGCTTTCAGCTGTGATTTTCAGACATTCAGTATGGATGTTATCAGCAGCTACTGATGTTGCTTTAAGGTTTAGCAAATGCTTTTTTTGATTACTGTAGTAGAGACAGGCTTGAGGTTGACTTGAGGTGTATTATTTTTTGGGCTATTGGAATGGAGAGTGGTGAGGCGTTTTGATTGATGAGGGATAGAATAGATGTTATAAAGTGGGAATTAAACTGGGTAGCAATCTTTTCTGTATGGTTAATGTTTGAGGGAGTAGGGGTGGTGGCTTGACTAGGTTGGAGTAGTTTTTGTATAGCAAACCAGGAATATTTGCAGCTGTTTTGGTTGGTGATGTGGAGGTCAGAGAAATATGACTGTCATTATTAATATGATGTTTTGCAAGGTTTATCTGGTGTCTAAAGGTTTGAAGGATAGGCTACCTCCTGCTTTTGGACCATATTTTACAAACATGATCCCTCTGTCTAAGTTATTGCCTGCTGTGTTTGAGCTAACTCTCTGATATGTAAGAGGTGCAAGTTCTTTTATTATGTTTAAGAAAATGTGGTTTAAATGGGGCACTGATTCATATAATGACACTGTTTTAAAAATGTTCCAGTTATATTGTTTTAGGTTTAAGTTGAAGCTGTCTGGGTAAATTTGATTAGGCTATGAATGTGTGTATATGTTATATGTTTGAGGATATACTTTTGCTTTCTGATTGCAAAAGTTGGCAGGTGATCACTTATAACATCTGGTAGAGTTTCTACTGAGCTCATGACTGTAAGTTTATTTCTAAGTATCTAGTCTAATGTGGGTTTGTTTTATTTTATACTGTGGTGGTGACATCTAATAGCTGTGTGAAACCACATAGATTTCATTTTGTTTGCTTCCAGTCTAGTTTTATAGTTCCCATAACCAAGGCATTTTGGCTGATGTTATTGTTTAGTCATTACAGAATTTCTTCCACTCTGCATGTATTGTTGCCTGGGGGGATATATAAGCTAATGATGCATATGTGTTTTTTTCTCTTATTAATCTTTAGGTGTGTTGGTAGAAGGGTGGGGATGTAGGGTTATGTTAAGGAAGTGTTTGAAAATAATTACTATTCCACCTCCATGTTTTTGTTTTCTGTCTAATCTGAGATATTAAAACCTGGTAGAAGCATTTCATTATCTTTTGCTTCTGGTTGTAACCAGGTTTCTGTTGCCACTTTCCAGAGAGTAGTGTGCAATGCATGCACAGAAATCCTGAACTTTGTTATGGATGCTCTGAAAGTTACTGTTTAACAGTAGTAAGTTGCATCCTTTTATTTGTAGGTGAGGGAATGATGGTGAGATGGATATGGTAGAGAGTGAAATTAATTGTGGGTTTGACATGGGCCCTGGGTTATATCTCCACTAAGTTTGAATCTTATTGTAGAAATTTGGAAAGGGTAGTAAGATTTAGGTTTAAATATCAGTCTTGGGGTAAGAATGTATATGGTGAGTTGCTGGTTTTCACATACATATATGAAGGTTTATATTGTGTGTTAGTGCAGCTCAGGAAGGATATTTGTGTGTTAGTGCAGCTCAGGAAGGATAGTGAGGTTGTAGGGTATAGTGTAGGATTTGTAGGAGTGTGGGTTTGTAGGTGAGAAGTCATGTGATAAAGCATAGTTGTGGAAGTCTGTGATGTGTACAACGGAGAATGGGAGTACTACTAAGATAATGTAATATTTTGACATGTTACAACAGTAGGGAGAAGGTAAATGGTTAAAGCTGATGTAGTATGTGATATAGTGGAGGTTTACTTATAGGGAGATTGCAGAACAGAAACCATGTTTAGGAGAATAAAATGTAAGGGATTAGTCTTAGAAAGTAGGTGGCTATGTGTAGGCTCTAAGAGACAGGAAGTGGATGTGTTAATTGGTGGGTGGAGTTTTGGATATTGTTGATTGGTTGAATGTAGAGAAATGGGTGAGGTTGGTGAGTATAACATTAGCTATAGATGGTATGCGGGGGTGCTTAATTTGGGGTAGGGTAGTGGAATAGAGTGAAGCCCAAGCACATCAAGGGCTGCATGGAGTGAGGCCCACACCCTAGCTGGTATTTGAACAGAGAAAAAAATTTGTAATGTTGCTATTTTCCAGGTAAAAGTAGGGCATATGTCATGCTTCTAGAAAATTTTGTAAAATGGGAAACACTCTACTGTACAGTAGAAAAACGAGTCACTTTTCTTCTTCTGAACTGCTGATACTGCTTAAAAAGTAGTTATGTCTTACCATAACGTTCCATGTGAATTGTTCATCTCACCTTTGTTCTTACACACAGGTTCGGAGCCGATCCTTGGCTCCGAGTCGGCCGTATCACAAGCTCTGCATCTAAGAGAAGCTCAAGACTCAGTATGTATCCCATGATCCTCCCTGCTATACCTCAGATCTAGTTTGCAAGAAACTATCTCACTCTAATACCAACTGCGTCTAACGCTTATGCAATCACACATCAAGCAATGAGACACTGGAACTACCACACATATATGTGTAAGGATAGAATGCCACCTAGCAATGAGAAGATATTGTAACTCATTCAGGAATACACCAACCAAACCCTAGTCATACCAGTTCTTCCAGAACGTGGTGGGGGAAGGAGGGAGGGGATGTAAGAACAAAGGCGAAATGAACAATTCACATGGAACGTTATGGTAAGACATAACTTCTTTATGTGACATTGCTCAATCTCGCCGTTTGTTCTTACACACGGGAAGCGTCCCTAGCTCCGTTACCCTGGGTGACTCACGGAAGAACGTTCCTGAGCACAGTGGAACCAAAGGAAGTCCTGTCTTTAGAGGCCTTGTCCACCTTGTAATGCGTGATAAACGTATGAGGCTTTGCCCACGTAGCTGCTGCACAAATAGTGTCCAATGGCAATCGAGCTGCATGGGCTAAAGAAGTAGAAATGGCCCTAGTAGAATGAGCCTTAGGTTTTAAAGGTAGTGGTTGATTAGCAGCTGAATGAACAAAATTGATGCACTCCGATAGCCACTTGGATAAGGTACCCTTTGATACCGCCATGCCTTTCCTACTGTCTGCGAATGACACAAACAGCTGATAAGACTTCCTGTAAACTTTAGTTCTGTCTAGGTAAAATCTCAGTTGCCTATGCACATCTAATTTGTGCAACATGTATTCCAGTTTATTTGAATGTTTTTTGAAAAACGTAGGGAGTTCTATAGATTGGTTAATATTTAACACAGAACAGACTTTGGGGAGAAATGATGGGTTTGTGCGTAAGGAAACTCTGTCTGGATGGAAAATCATGTAAGGTGGTCTCACTGACAAGGCCTGTAGCTCCGAAATTCTTCGAGATGAGGTAACAGCAATAAGAAAAAGGGTCTTCCATGACAAAAACTTAAGTGGGCACGATGACGCAGGTTTGAAGGGTGCTAGCATAAGCTGGGACAACATCAAGTTTAGGTTCCATGGGAAAATTGGCTCTCGAATGGGTGGGCAAAGATGGAAAGTACCCTTCATGAAGGCCTTACAAAGCCTGTGGGACATAATAGTGGAACCACCTTCACCTACATGGAAGTTAGATATGGCTGCTAACTGTACTCTTATGGTAGATGTAGAAGCCCCTTCATGAAAAAGAATGGATAAGAATTCCAATATTTTGTGTATCGGGGCTACCAGAGGATCAATACCATGATCTGATGCCCAACACACAAGGCGCTTCCATTTGCTCCTGTATAGCTTTCTGGTGGAGGCTTTATGAGAAGAAATTAGAATGTGTTGTACTGCAGAGGACAAAAGGTTCGACCTGGCTAAACAGGGAAGTGAAGCAGCCAAGCTGTCAATATGAGGGATTGAAGGGATGGATGAGGAAATCCCGACGAGTGAGTCAATAGGTCTGGCACTGGGTCCAGAATCCAAGGTTCCTCTATCTGATGGGACCGAAGGAAGGGAAACCAGATCTGTCGAGGCCAAAACGGTGCTATGAGGATGATCGTCCTGTCCAGGCTCCTGGCTTTCTGAAGAAATTTGGGTATTAGAGGAACAGGGGGAAATGTGTACAGGAGACCCGGGGGCCAATTGTGCCCTAGAACATCCCTGGGGACAGCCCCCGGAGGGGGAAGTAGGGCAAAGTAGCTTCTGCATTTGGCATTCAAGGGGGATGCAAATAGATCGCAGCAAGGCTGGCCCCATCTGCGGAAAATCTTTTCCACCACTTGAATTTTCAGGGACCACTCGTGTGGTAACAGGATGGCTCTGCTCAGCCTGTCCGCAATGAAGTTGGATGACCATGGGATGTGCGTTGCTATCAGAAAGCGACCTGTGGATGCAGCCCATTGCCAAATTCTCAGGCCCTCTCTGCATAACGGGTAAGATCTGGTTCCGCCTTGCTTGTTTATGTACCAGACCACTGACATATTGTCCGTCTGAACTGCTATTGTTCCCAGATGCAAAGATTCGTGAAAGTGTTGCAACGCCAGAAACATTGCTCTCAATTCCAGGACACTGATGTGCAGATTGTACACTGTTTTGTACCATTCTTCTTGGACTGTTCTTCCCTGAAAAAGCCCACCCACCCTATCAGGGAAGCATCCGTGGTTATGGTGGCTGTAGGGCTGGGCAGGACAAAGGGACGACCTATTGTCAGATCTTGACTGTTCATCCACCATCGAAGATCCCGCTTGCAAGACTCCATGATCAATATGTTGTGTGACAAGGGAAGTTCCTGAAATGACCACTGCACAAAGAGCAGCCACTGTAGGACCCTCATATGCATTCTGCCCAGAGGAACTGCAATAAGAGAAGCCGCCATCAGGCCTAGGACTTTCAACACTTGCGCGGCGGGCACTTTTCTGCTCTGTAGGAGAATAGCGATCTGATCCCTGAGAGTTGACGCCCTTATCAGAGGAAGCTTTATCACAGTTGCTGTTGAATCCAACTCTGCCCCTATAAATGAGATACGCTGTGAGGGCAATAAGGTAGACTTTTCAAAGTTGACTGAAAGTCCTAAATGGGAACAGAGGCTGAGTGTGTAGTCCCTGGCTTGTACAAGACAATGCTCGGTGGTAGTGGTGAGGAGCCAGTCATCCAGATACAGAAATACCCGGAATCCTAGCCGTCTCAGGTGAGACGCTACTACTACTATGCATTTGGTGAACACCCTGGGGGCTGAGGTGAGACCAAAGGGCAGCGCTCGAAATTGGAAATGACTGGCCCCCAGCAGGAAGCACAGGTAATCTCTGGACGCTCTGGCCATTTTGATGTGGTAGTATGCGTCCTGCAGATCTATTGAGCACATCCAGTCATCCTTCTGTATAAAGGGAAGGATCGATTGTAGCGTGGCCATCCGGAACTTTACCATCCTCACGAAGGAGTTGAGTTTGCTGAGATCCAATATTGGTCTCCAGTCCCCTGTCTTTTTTGGAACTAAAAAGAACCTTGAGTAAGTTCCGGATCCTCTCTGGTCCGCCAGGACTGGTTGGATGACTCTTTTTTCAAGCAGCTTTGTAATTTCTACAGCTGCTGGATCTTGCAGATGGGGTGAAACATCTGGAAATCTCTTTTGTGCGGGGGGGTGGACATAAAAGGAATGTTGTATCCTCTGGTTACTATGCTTTGTACCCAAGAATCTGAGGTAAGGTTTAGCCAGGCCTCCGGGTACAAAGCCAAGCGACCCCTGACTGCCTCCAGAGTAGGACAAACGGGCCTCCACTCAGGAGTGCTGGAAAGGCTTCCCAGGGACAGTATCCCAGTTGCCCTGATGCTGCGGACCTCCTCTGCTGCCTGAGCGGCGTCTTCCATTTCTCCCCCCCCCCCTCTGCCTCTGGAGGGGGCATCACTCTGTGCAGCTTGGTAAGATCCCTGAGTCTTACGGAACCACATTTTTCTGCCTCGTTGCTCTTTGGGGTATGGTCTAGTTGGAGCAGAAAAAAAGGACCCCTACGGCAGACAGGGTCTTACCTTCTAGCTCGCACCAAGTAAGAGTCTCCTTTACTTTGGGCCCAAACAAGGTGGCACCATCAAAGGGGGCGTTGGCAAAAGAAGACTTAAAGGCTTCCGCAAAGGAGCACAGCCGCATCCAGGATTGTCTACATAGAGCAATCATTGAGGCTGCAGCCCTACTCGAACCTTCGGCCGCATACAAGATGAGCCTCATGGACGAGTTGACTATTGAAGTGAGGGTGTTGAGCTGTGCTGTCACTTTGTCTGAGACAGCAGCATCTGTGTTACCCTGGAGGGTATCTCCCAGCTCTTTAATGAGATCCATCTGAAGTCGCGTGAAATGCATCAGGTAGTTCCATGAACGAATGGAAAAGGTCGCTGAGCTAAATACGCGCTTCCCATACCTGTCCATAGTCCTAGAATCCCTATTAGGAGGATGGACAGAGGAAGATGCTTCGGACATTTCCTTTTTCGTGGCTGCCGCTACCACCATAGCATCAACTGGGACTCCTTTGGTAAGACAAGTCTTGTCCTGGGGGGCGGTAATGTACTTGTTCAGTCTCCGAGGCACTGGTTCCACTGTGTCTGGTGTCTCCCACGGCCTTTGAGTTATCAGGTCCATTAGATCGTCGAAGGGCGGGGTCACCCAGGAGATAGAAGGTTGAATCCCAAATGCCTTCAGAAACACCGATTCATCTTCAGTGGGGGCAAGTGACTGCCAATCACCCCTCTGTCTTAAGATCTCCAGGATGTCAGCAAATGAGACATCCTCAGAGGGGGAACGTGGGGACCCCTCTGCCTCATCCAAATCGGTGTCAGATGTTAGAGATTCCTGTGGGGAATCAATGTGCCTCCTCTTGCACAATCTTTTCCTCGGAACCTCATCAGAGGGGGCATCTGGTGAAGTCTCCGAGGAACAGGGGACACCCTCTGGGGCTAGCTGAGGTGTTGGGACTCTATGCTTGGGAGGGATCGTGGGTACAGAAGTAGAACATGGCCCTTTAGGGGAAGGAGAAGATGACTCCGATGACATAGATGTCTTCTCAGACAAGACCTTCCTCATAAGATCGAAAGCCCCCGACCCCCGGGCCGAGGAATCCTCCAGATCCGAAGAATCGGGAAGCCTCCCCGACACCGAGACCAGGGGGTCCAACCCAGAGGACGAAGCCGAACTGATATGCGCTGAGGCCCCGAGGGGGAGAGTCAGGACCGAAAACTCGGTACGGCTCTCGGCCCCGGAACCAAGGAGAGACCGTCGGCTCCGCGACTCCTCGATAGGCTCCGAAGGTGGCAAAGTCAGCTGTGTCGATCGCACAGTGGAAGACTTCAGCACTGAGGGTACCACTATCATCGGTTCATCTTCTCCCGGCTCCGAAGACTGGATAGGTCTCAAAGGAGGATCCGTCGGAGACACAGGGAGGCCTTCCAGTTTCGACACCAATTGGGACAAAACCGCAATTAGCTTGGACAGAGCCGTGTTCTCCATAAGCTTCTGTGCCACATGGTCAATGCCAGTTTCAGATAAAGGCCTGGAAGAACAGGTTGAAGGGGCCGAAGATAGCACCGATCAAAAAATCGACGGTGGAGGCAGCTCCGACACCGGTTCCAAGACCTGGGGCTCGATCAAAGGTAACCGTTCGATACCTGGCCCCGATGTCTGTGAAGCCGGTGAATGAACTTTGGAAGAGGTGCTCGGAGCCGAGGACTTAGGCTCTGACACCTTGGATGTCTTCGACCACTTCGAAGACCTAGAAGTTTGGTCAGCCTTCTCCAAGGCTTCCAAAAAGTCTGGCTTGATTAAGCCTCTGTCTATCAGCTTCCTCCGCCTTTCCATCATGACCCTTCCACTGAAGGAGTGGCAAATAGAACAATCCTCCTGCAAGTGGAGTGGGCCAAGACAGTAGACGCAGGAAGCATGATTGTCGGTGATGGACATCTTTTGTCCACACTGGCACCTTTTAAATCCGGATTTGGCTTGTTCAGACATATCAGACATAAATCAACTTGCCAAGCACGGAAAGAATTATGTTAACAACTCTATACTAGGTTACTAATGAGTAGAACAGTCCTAATTTAACTATGTAAATATATCTAAAGATAATAAGTAAATATGAAACACAGCACATGATAATAAGGTCAAATACTAGGAAAAAGAACTTTACAAATGTTCTACAAAAACTAACTGCCAGAGCCCTGACAGAAAATTTTAGGCCTAAGCCCTAAGATTATCTATATACAGTCTCTAACGGTAACAAAACCTATTTAAATATGCACACACACACTAAACCTGCCTAAATATATATATAGAAAAAAGATTTTAGAACTAATTTAGTGAAAAAAATAGAAATTTTTTACTGGCCCGAGCTCTCTCGATGCGATCAGCTGCAGCGGCAAACTAGATCTGAGGTATAGCAGGGAGGATCATGGGATACATACTGAGTCTCGAGCTTCTCTTAGATGCAGAGCTTGTGATGCGGCCAACTCGGAGTAAGAACAAACGGTGAGATTGAACAATGTCACATATGTCTATGAGAAGATATGAAACAGGGATGTTATAAAGGTGGGAGGTTTTTACAAGCAGATTGTTCTGTCATTAATATCTATCAGCTATTCTGTAAAAAGGATTATTTAAGTATAACAGGAAAGTTGCATACAGAATATTTTTCAGTTAATTTGCTTGCAGCTTCTTAAGGATAGAGGTCGTTACCCTCTAGCAGTGTGCACACTGGAAGAGATACATTTAAAAAAACTTTAATATTTGTCCTGACACATCTAAACTATAACATTATTTTTTCATACTTTTTGTACTCAGTTTCTCTGGTGGGGTCTTTGGTTGTTTGGCTTCAGAAAATCAGAAGTTATGGTCTCTCCATGAAAAAAAAAAACAAGTAGTAGAATGACAGGTATTGTATTTGTTTCACTTTAAAAGTTTTATTTTTTGGATAGATATTTTTCAACTTTTAAAACCTGAGCATGCACACTGCTAGTGGGAATGGAAAACATTATGACCTGCATCACAAAGGAGAATAACTTGGATACATAACTAATGTTTGTGGATGTGTTAAAGTCTGAAATCTAGAATTAAGCTATAGATAAACAAAATACAGAAAAGAGAAGGTGGGGGGTGGACGACAACAAAAACAACAACAACAACAACAACAAAAAAGAGGCCAATTCAGAAAAATCTTCATTTTGTCAGTACAGAATGATTGTGCCAGCATTCCTTGCCCTCTTCCCTTACCCAATCCAATACCTCTACAAACCTGTCCTAATGAAACTGGCCCACATCATTCCCCATTGGCATAAGGCTGTTTTTGTTTTTGACACCTAGGTGTGAAAAGTGATGCTGCAGGGTTAAAGATAGCACCAGACACAAAAAATAAAAGTTATATACTCACCATAACATTCCATCTGTGTTGTTCATTTTCATTCTTCCTCAACGAATGGGTTTCTATCCAACCCTCAGATCTGACTTGGCCACTTTCTTTAGATTCTGGTATCCGACTCTCAAGCTCCATGCCCCTGATCACTGAACTACCTCAGATCGAGTTTGCTGCTATTATCTAATATCTCATTAAAAAAATTCTCAAAATAGCTAAGATAAAACAGCAATAGCTAAAAGACAGGAGCTCAAACAGGTTCGTAATAAGAATTCTAATAGGTCACTCTGAAAGACATGGATGGGGCAACACAGATGGAACATTATGGTGAGTCCATAACTTTATATTTGATATTATTTTCATTTTTCCTCAATGAATGGGACAGCGTCCCCAGCTATAATTACCTTGGGTAGCCCTCGTGGATGGATATTCTGGAGCACCACTGAATTGAATGATGTTCTTTTCCTAGAAATGATGTCCAATTTCCAATAAGACACAAAGGTATGAGCATTAGACCAAGTGGCAGCTGCACAAATATCATCAATGGAAGATGTAGCCCAAAAGCAGCTTGCGTTGCCACTGACCTGGTTGAGTGGGCTTTCCACTGTTTTGGTAAGGTTAGGGCTTTCAAAGAACAGACATGAGAAACACAATCTGTTATCCATTTAACTATAGTAATCTTTGAAATTGGCTTTCCCCTCTTGGTGTTAGGAGAGGAAACAGACAACTGATCTGTTTTTCTAAACTCCTTAGTTCTATGTAAGTAAAAAAAAGTTGTCTATGTATATCTAAGAGATAAAGGGTATATTCTCCTTTATTCTCAAATTTTGTAAAAAACACTGGAAGGTTATTGACTTGACTAATGTTTGATTCAGAGGCTACTTTAGGTTGAAAGGAAGGATTAGCGCACAGGGTAACCCCATCCTTGTGAAAAATTAGTGTTTTGAAGAGAGTGCTTGGAGTTCTGAAACTTGTTTAGCTGATCATTACACTGCTACAGTCCATTGAAGAATTCTCATACGAAGATGAGCAGTGGGTAATAAAATTATTTTTTATACCCCTAGGGCTCCTACATTTATTCCTCCATTCACCACACCCCCTACTTACTCCCACCAATCAGACGCAACAACCCTAAACCACTCCCACCCCTACCTATAATCAAACTAAACTATCCCACACCCACCCCTACTTCTTAGCAAAACACCTACTACATCACCATGACTATGACTATCTTCCAGTCACAACTGAAAATAGCTATCTCCTTCTTACTACTTTCCTCACTTATGACTACTTACTTCCTAACCTCCTATGAACACTCTATATCTGTTTCTCCCACTTCCTTCAAAACATACCTCTACAAACACAACATCCCAACCCTCTTCCTTCTTACATACCTCCTCAGAAACTATATACATTCTTCCCAAATACCATAGGCTACTACACTATAAACTACTTAAATCTAAAACTAAAAAAATTATTGAAACTTTCCAAAAATTTAAACCAGAAAGATATGCTACAGTACTCCTTCTACTACAAGATGGCGACATACACCCCAACCCAGGCCCAGAAAATAATAAAACCACAACACATAAAAATCATACCAAACCCTTCTCTCCCTCTTCCTCCATACCCACTAACCAACTATCCATAGCCCACCTCAATATACGTAGCATCTGTAACAAAATTAGTCTACTCCATGCCCTACTTGAAATACACAACTTTGACATCTTATGCTTAACAGAAACCTGGCTAAAACCTGTAATTAAAGACATTGAGATTACCCCACCTGGTTATAGCATTGTAAGACATGATCGCTCCACCAAGAAAGGTGGAGGAGTAGCAATTATATATAGAACTAACCTAAAACTTACTCTTCTTGACCTTTCCTTCTCCCAAAACTACAATGCTGAAATAATTTGCTCAAAAATATAAATCAATAAACATCATCTGTGCATATATCCCCCCAGGAAATAACATCCCTACCCTAGAACACATTCTAGAACAAATCTCTAACAAACTTCCTCAAGAAACACTATTTCTTGGGGACTTTAACATTGATTGGATATCATGTAGCAACATTAACCCTACTTCTCATATAAACCTAAATGGTTTTAAACAACTCATTAATGGTCCGACCAGAACCAACAAAAAAACCAAAAAAGAAACCACCTTGGACTGGATCCTTACTAACTCCCCCCTACAAAACTACCAAACTGGCATCCTTCCTGACGACATTAGTGATCACTCCCTCATTTACGTAGTCAGAGCCAAAACTAACCTAAACTTTCCTACCACTCATAAAACACTATACTCCAAAAAAAATTTTATTCCTGAACAATTTCAAACAGAACTTTCACAATATAACTGGACCTCTAAAACACCTCACACTTAACAAAGCCGTTGAATACTTCAATTCAGCATTCCTTGCAATCCTAAATCAACATGCCCCAAGTCGCACTATTAGAACAAAGACTAAGACAGCACCCTGGCTAACCTCCAATACTAAGCATAAAATTATTCTCAGAAATAAATCTTGGAAAAAATGGCTCCTCTAGAAACCCAACAGATCATCAAACCTTTAGAGAGCTCAGAAACAGTACCAAAAAGCTATCATAACAGATAAAAAGAATTTTACTTTGAACTACAACAATCCACTAATAAAGAACCAAAAATTCTGGTCTACTATTAACAATCTAATTACCCCAGGCAAATTAATCACACCCAATCCCCAGGACTTAGACCCCAAGACTCTACTTTAATAGCCAATAATTTCAATACTTTCTTTACTTCATCCATACAAAGTCTTGCTAACCACCTATCTCCTGATACCTCTCAACTGCTCTTAAGTAGCTTCAATGACTCTCTTCCTCTCCTTCAACTACAACCCATACCCACCTCTTATATACAATCTCTATTACACAAACTTAAACCCACTACCCCTCAGCAGACAAGCTTCCTGCTGAATTCTGCAAGTAGCAGCTAAAGCTATTGCCTATCCTGTCTCTATTCTAATAAACAGATCCATAAAAGAAAGTGCTTTCCCAGCAATTTGGAAAATATCACACATCATACCCTTACACAAAGGAGGCAAATCTACCGACCTTTCTAACTTTCGCCCAATTGCACTGTTATCTCCTCTAGCAAAAATTATGGAAAAATGTATACATAAACAACTACTAAACCATCTCCTCCTTAACAACCTACTAGCTGACACCCAACATGGATTTAGGCCTTCACATAGTACTACCACTGCACTACTCTCTTTCACCAATACCATCAACTGTAACCGTAATAACAACAAACTAACCTCTTCTCTATTTCTAGACCTGTCAAAAGCCTTCGATATGGTAAATCATACACTTCTTCTCCACATACTGAAATCCCTTGCCTTGAATGACTCTTCTTTAACCTGGTTCTCATCATATCTAGAAGATCGACATCAAGCAGTACTCTGGAAAAATTCTTTATCTACTCTATTACCTATCTCATTAGGAGTACCACAGGGATCTATACTAGGCCCACTTTTATTCTCCATCTTTATTAATGATCTCCAATCATCTATCCAAAACACTACCTGCATACAATATGCAGATGATTCCACTTTAATCTGTACAGCCTCCTCTCAACCAGAACTCCAATCCCTTACACAAGCTACCTTTTCAAACGCTGAACAATGGTTCTCTAAAAGATGTCCTCTCCTTAACCCCAAGAAAACAAAACTATTACTTTTGCAGCTACACACAAATCTACTCAACTACATTTTACTATCACTGCAAGTGATAACTCTCACATTACTCCTGACTCCACTACAAAACTGCTTGGTGTTACTATTGATAATAATCTTAGCTTTGACCACCACATTAATAACACAATAAAACAGTTAATAAAAAGATTGGTTCACTATACAGAATAAAACCCTTCCTTACACCTAAGGCACGGACTACTTTAGCACAATCACATCTTATCTCTACCCTTCTGTATGCATCCTCGATCTACACTAATCTATCTAAAGGTAACCTTAGGAAACTGTCTATATCCTACCACAACATAGCTCGATTTGCCACTGCATCTCAATATAGAACTCACCACTGCATAAACTTAAAACTTCTACACTGGCAGGAACTTCCTAACAAGATTATCTATCAACAACTCTTAATAGCACATAAAATTTTATATCAACCCTCAAAACACCTGCTCTTAGCAACCTCTTGACTCCTATAATAATTTAAAACAACTACGCCCTCCCAAAAGCTACAAGTTAACATGACCAGAATTTCAAACTCTGCAGGAACTGCCTTTTCTCCAACTCAGTTGGCAAAATATGGAATAACCTTCCTTACATATCTCCTCTCTAGCCACTTTTCCTTGCTTTAAAAAGCAACTTCTTTCACATCTGAATAACTTCTGGCTCTGCTCTTGTACCAATCCAGACTAACCTACTTTCATCTTTCAACTATATTTGCATTTTATTTAACACTCTAAATCTCTCTCAAATCATAAATAACATTATGATTCTACTGTTACTAAAAAAAAAAAAAAAAAAAAAAAAAAATTTTTTATTTTATTTTCATTTTTTTAATTACATAATTTGTATTACATAGTTAGTATTATCTATTTGTTATTAGAATAGCATCACCTGACCTGAACTAATTTCCTTGTATTATTGCTCTTTGCCTATATCACAAGTGTTTTTTTACATGTATTTCTATAAACATGCTTTAATCTGTGGAGCTTTTCTCCCCGGGCCTCCACTGAAAATGGGCAATGATCCAGTTGGACTAGCCCGGTCAACAAATGTAAAATAAATAAATAAATAAATATTGCAGCAGCCATCAAGGGCCTTGAGTATTGATATCTTGCCTGAGGTGAGGGATGAGGCAGAACTTGATTGACATGTTATTTCAGAGTAAGAATTCTGTTTTGAGGCAGAAGAGCTAGGCAACTGACTGTATTTAGATGAGCCCTTATACGCTGCAAAGCTTGAACTGGTTGAGGATGGGATCTTACCACATTTATAATCCCCAGAGACTGATAGGAGTAGAAGGTAATCTCTGGTCTTTTCCAGAAGATGTCTGGTTGGTGTGGTGAGGAGCCAGTCATCTAAATATGGAAACACACTGAATCTGCTCAGTATTAGATGAGCTGCTATCACTGCCATGCATTTGGTGAATGACATGGGGGCTGTGGTGTGACCAAAGGGCAAAGCTCTGAACTGATAATGACTGGCTCCCAGCTGGAAGTGTAGATATCTTTGGAAGAGTCTGTTCATTTTTATATGATAGTATGTATCCTTAAGATCTAGAGACCGCCGTATTATTAATTAATATTATTATTATAATACCCATTTGTTAACCAAGTAGGCTCACTCTCTGAAGTCATACCACCACAAAATAGGTTTTATGTCATAGTGGTGGTGGTGGTTTTGATAACTGAAAATTTGAGAAAGGGGATTCTGTATAACAGATAATTCTTATGTTGTAAATACTAGCTTGCAGATAACGTTTATATGTGTGTGTGTGTGTGTGTGTGTGTGTGTGTGTATATATATATATATATATATATATATATATATATATATATATATATATATATATAAAATGGAGCTACTTTCAATTAGCAAAAGTAAGATCCACCAAATGTCACAACCATGAGCTCACTAAACCGAAAGATCACTTGCGCAGAAATGAACTCTGAAATCTACATCATCGAAACCCAGTTCCATGGACTACAAGCCACATAAAATACACTACACTACATTACACAGGTGGCAAGCCCCTTGTGCCCCCCACACCCCTGCTAATGATGTATACCAAAACCAAGATCACACTATAGTAGGGAAATGGGAAAATTCCCTTAGCCCCACTGTAGCACGATCTCCAAAAATGTTCTAAATATACACATAACCTGGCACAATTGAGGTCTCACCTCTTCATTATTATTTACCTGTAAAATATATTTCCCCCAGGACTTTGGGAACAAGTTTGCACACGCCTGCCATACTGGATACCAGTAAATTGCTACAGCTAGAACCAGTTCCTTATTCTATTTAAAGTGGTATCTTCTATTTATGGTGTTTAAGTGCATTTTGTTAATCTGGGATTCTGCAGTTTAGGTTTCCGTGAAAGTCAGCTTTCAGTATAGTCAGCTCGTCTTTTTAGCGTTTGGTGGATTGTACTTTCGTTAATTGAAAGTAGATCCATATATATATATATATATATATATATATATATATATATATACATATATATACATTTATATATACATACACATAGTTTTCCCTAAATTATTGTCTGCACTACAATGCCTTCTTTGTTAACTGCACTGCAATGCCGTTTTGTTTACGGAATTGATGTACTGTAGTAGTTTTTAATTGTTAGATTTAGGTTTCCGTGAAAGTCAGCTTTCAGTATAGTCAGCTCATCTTTTTAGCATTCGGTGGATTGTACTTTGGTTAATTGAAAGTAGATCCATAGATATATATATATATATATATATATATATATATATATTTATATATATATATATATTTATATATACAGTTATTGTCTGTACTACAATGCCTTCTTTGTTAAGTGCACTGCAATGTCGTTTTGTTAACGGAATTGATGTACTGTAGTAGTTTGTTTATTGTTAGATATTTCTCTTTTATTTTTGCATTGTATCCTGAGATGAGATTGGCATTGGTCAGTTGTGATTAGTGTATTACTAGGTGAAGTAACAAATAGAGAAATAATAAATTATCTTTAACCTGGACAACTTATGACACTGCTACTATCATACAGGGTAGTGGCAAAGGGTGATTTCACATAAGCTTTGTGATATTTGCATTAATGCGGTAAATAAAAAGCACCATTTTGGATGGATATGCATATTGACAATGCAACAGTTTATGAAAAGAAATCATATAAGTGCCATGTTATAAAGCTATGCTCAAAGTTCTGTAAATACAAAAAAATTATGAGAGCACATTTATTAAAATAAACATATCAGTACAGGCAATCCCTGGGTTAAGGACGAGATCAGTTTTTTAGTCTATCCTTAAGTCAAATTTGCATGTAAGTTGAAACACATACATATGATTCTTATTAAATGTCACTTGGTCAAATGTTTGCCTCAGTCTAGTATTTATTTTACTTTTCTTTGCGTATAAAACACTTCAGAAACACTTCCAAACAACAACAAAAAATCTTAAACATAATACTGTATACTGTAGCTATGCTTTCTTGCTTCCTATCAACAAACCTGGTTTAAGCCATCTTGTTATAAAATGCAGTGTTTATGAGGACTTTTCCACACACACACAAACACACACACACACACACACACACACACACACACACACACACACACACACACCATACTTTTCAACTGCACAGATTTGGCCTCCTATTTTTGATCTGTTTTTCATATACTTGTGGTTTTCTGGCAAATTAGCGGTAAATCATTACATATCGCAGTTAGAAAATAATGACAGACATTTGAGTTAAAGACTTCACATCCTCCAGAAAATTCATGCTAATGCAAAACTTGTCATTGCATCAACTTTCTAAGTTTGTAAGAGCAAAATTTAAAAATTGTCCCTATTTTTGGCCATTGTCCCACTTTTATTTATGGCTTTATACAGATTTCTTGCTCTAAGAGGTTGAGAGGTATGATGACAGACATTTGAGTTTCAGAATTCATGCCCTTCAGAAAAGTCATGCTAATGCAAAACCTGTTATTCTATCAACTTTCTAAGCTTGTAAGAGCAGCATTTATTATTTATTAAATAATATTTATAATATTTATTAAAATTATACCTATTTTTGGGCATTTGCCCCACTTTTATTTATGGCTTTATCCAGATTTCCTGCTCTAAGAGGTTTATAGGTATCTCTCTCTCACACACACACACACACACACACACACACACACACACACACACACACACACACACACAAACACACACTCTCTTCCGATCTCTCACACAGTCACTTCCTCATTCATACATGCAGTCACTCAAACATCACTCTCAAAAATCTATTATATAGCTTCTAGAATATCCTTCTTAATGACTGATTTCATGAGAAGTACAATGATATCAATGACTGACACCATGAGATGTACAATGATATTGCACAGTTCACATTTTGGAACTGAAATATGATTACGTACTCATCATAATGATAGATCTGTGTTGACTTCTTTTCATCTGGTTCAACCTTTTGCTTATCAGATTCAAGTGCATCTGACCTCAGTGCCTTTAGATGCTCTGGATCCAGGGCTCTGGCTCTAGGTTCATTTGATCAAAGACGAGCATCAGGAAAAAAAATTGGAAGGGGGGGGGGAGAAGGCAGGGATGCTGAACCAGATGAAAAGAAGACTACACAGATCTATGATTATGGTGAGTACATAACTTTTGTATCCAATGTTGTCCTTTTTTGTCTGATTCAACCTTTGTGACAGATTCCCTTGCTGCCGCAAACCTAGGAGGTATCAAGCAATGATATTTCAGAGAATGGTTGAGCGGAAAAATGTACAGGATCTTGATTATACATCCAGCTTATAACGAGTAATAAATGTGTAAACTGTGGACTCGCTGCAGTACAAATTTCTTCTATAGGAACCCTATACATAAAAGCAGCAGAAGTAGCCACAGACATTGAGTGAGTTCTTGGTTTCTAAAGTCCCAGTTTTCCATATATGAAGGCTATGCAGTCTGACAGCCACCTTAATAGTATGACTATGGCCTATTTTGGCTTTAGAAAAAGCTACAAACACTTAATCGGATTTTCAGAAATCTTTAGTCCTATGGAAATAAAATCTAAGAAGTCTGTGGCAACTAATAGACAAAGAGTATTTTCTCCCTGGAAAATTGTGGGAAAAATACTGATAAATTTATGGTTTGAATAATGTTCATTTCAAATGCCACTTTTGGAATGAACATAGGATTCATTCTCAAAGAAACTCTATCCCTAAGGAAACCAAGTAAGAATGTTTACAAGAAAGTGCTTGTAATTCAGATATTGTTTTTGCTGAAGTGATGGCCATTGGAAAAATAGTCTTCCAAGAAAGGAACTTTAAATCTGCTGAAGCTGCTGTTTCAAAAGGGGGTTTTGTTAATGCTTGAAACATGACAGCTATGTCCCATTGACATATATGATGCTTTATGGGAGGGCTTAGTAAATAAAAGTTCCCTTAAGAAAAGCCTTTGAACTCTTTAGAGAAACTGTAGCCATTTGATTTTGTCCAACATGGAAATTGGAAATAGCAGCTAGAAATCTAGGATGGAAGAAAGTGGGGCTGAAGAGGGAAATTCTTCTTTAGCTGCTGCCCAGATACATAATATTTTCCGTTTACATAGATAAACTTTTCTGGTACTCAATTTTTGAGAGGCCAACAAAATATCAATCTTTTAAGTGGAAAGCTTGGCATCTTTGGCCACCATTTAAATTGGAGGAAGTAGCAGTTAGCTTTAGTGTCTCTAGGTCTGGGTTACACAGTCTGGATAGTCAGAAGGTCTAAATGTCTGTCCAATGTCCAGGGAAGATGCAATAGATGAGGCAGAAGGAAGGGGAGCCACACTTGCTGAGGCCAGAAGTTGCCAATGAGAATTACTTTGGCCTTGAATTTTTCTTGCTTTCTGAATGAACTTTGTTATCAGTAGAAAGAGGGCAAGCATATAGAAGACCCAGAGGCCAATTGTGGACTAGAGCCCCTTTCTGTGACTACTCTTGTTATGGATTAGGGTGAAGTAACTGCTGCACTTGTACTTTAGGTATAAGGCAAAAAGCTCACAGCATGGTTGACCCCAGTGACTGAAGATCTCATTCACCACTACTAGACTGTCACTCATGAGGCAGGAAGACAGATCTGATCAACTTGATAGCTAACACACTGGAGTTACAGGGAATACACAATGAGCTATTGGAAGACATCACCTATTGCTACACTCTCATGGCCTCTCAGCATAGAAGATGTAAATGAGTTCCATCCTGCTTGTTGATACACCAGGCTACTGACATGTTGTATGTCTAAATGGAGATCACAACCCTGCAGAGAGAGTTCTGGAAAGCATACAATTCTAGGAAGACTATCCTCATCTCTAGGACATTGATGTGGAGAGTGGCCCTTGTGTTTGACTATGAACCTTGAACTGTCTTCTCTTGAAACTGCTCTCCCCACCCCAGGTGGAAAGAATCTTTAGTTACTATGGCAGTGGGGTGAAGTGGAGAAAAGGAACAACCTTCTACTAGAGCTGTGGAGGTCAACCACCATGTGATGTGAGACTTGCACAGGGGTGTTGATGAATCCTCACATGAAGTGGCTAGAGGAACTAGGACCATTGCACTGAAAGGGTCCATTGAAGGATTTGCATGTAGTATCTGGCTAGGGGAATTAATGTTATCATCAAAGCCATCAGTCCTGATAATCAAAGGAGGTGGTGAGGGGTGTTGAAGAATTGCAACACTGTCTGCCATTGAGAAACAATCATTGACTCTGAAATAGTGGCTATCTGGTTTCTCATGTTCAAGTAACATCTGATGAACTTTATTTGTTATGTGGGTATCAATTTGCTCTGGAGTGTTTGACTGTGATCGCCATATGTTGAAGAAAGTGGACCAAGAAGTCCCATTGCGACCAAGAAGTCCCATTGCTGGTGTAGATCATCTCAGGTTGGTGCAGTGAGGAGTCATTTATCTAGATATGGGAACACCCAGAACCCCAACAGTCTGAGATGTGCTGCAATTGCTGTCATGTACTTGATGAAACGTCAGGGGACTGTGATGACACCAAAAGGCAGTGCAGTACCTTGAATTGGAAATGACTGGGTCTCAGCTGGAAAAGGAAAAATCTCCAGGAGTGATTAAAAATCCTCATATGGTTGTAGGCATCCTGGAAATCTATAGAGCACATCCAATTTTCTTTCCTCAACAGAGGTAGAATGGACTGAATTGCAACCATCCAGAACACTGTCATACAAATAGATTGAGATGACTGACATAAGAATTTGGCCATTTCTCTGTCTTTTGCAGAACTAAAAAAGATTTGGAATAGACTCCTGATTCAAACTGTTTTGAGGGTACCTGATAGATGACTCTTTTATTGTAATAGTTTTAATACTTCAGCAATTGCAGAGTTCAGCTGATGGGTAGTACTATGGCAATCCTTTTCTTTAAAGGAGGGGAAGAAAGGATATTATATAAACTCTGGTGACTATTTGCCGCACCAAGTTATCTGATGTGATGGCCTTCCAGGCTTGAGGGTGCAGGGATAAGCACCCCTCCACCAACAGCCTCCAAAGTGTGGGGTAGGGAAATCTTTCAGAAGCAGTGAAAAGATATCTCAGAAAAAGGACAGTGCAGTCCTTGATTCTGTGCTCCACCTCTGCCTCTAGGGTGGCATCCACTGAAATTGTTCCACCCCTGCCTCAGGAGGACCTGTCTGTAAGGCCATCATGGCTGATCCCTTGAGACTTCACAGATCACATCTTCTTGCTACTTCTCTGATTTCTGCAATAAGGTTCTCTAGGAGGTAAAGAAGGAAATTCTAATGGTAGAAAGGGCCTTACCATCGTGTTTGCTCCTGGTGAGGGTTTTCTTAACTTTTGGTTCAAAGAGTATGGAGCCATCAAAAAGAACATTAAGGAAGGGTGCCTTGAAGCCTTCTACAAATTCACACAATTGCATGCTGGTGTGCAAGTGTATGGCTATGCCAGTAATTGCTGCTCTAGCCATACCATCCGCTGGACTGGAAAGCAGGCCCATGGATATGTTAGACATTGTAAGGTTTCCAGCTGGGACTCCACTGTTGTCTTCATGTCTGTCAGTAGATTACTTGAGAGAGACTTGGTGAGTTCATTTGTCAGATCCCTATGGAAATGTGTCATATGAATCAGGTAGTTCAGTGCATTAAATCTGAAAGTCTCTGAAGCATACATAATTTCTCAAATCTGTCCAGCAGTCTAGATTCCCCTGTTAGGACAATGGACAGATGTACTCTGTTACGACAGTTTTTTTAGTGGCTGCACTGACAACCATGGCATCTACCAGGGGACAAGTGAAACCAAAACTATGTCCCGCTGCTTTGGGATTGACTCCTCCATGTTAGGATCTTTCCAAGCCCACTGAACCACCAGGTCAATGAGTGCGTCATCAGGTGGTAGAAGAGCCAGCTCCAAAAGCCTTGAGGAACACAGACTCTTCAGGGTAGAGCAGTTCAGTGGACCAACCTTCTCACTGCTTCATCAATTCCAAAATGTCCTCAACATGACATCCTCCAAAGGGGGCTCTTGGTGACCATCCTCATCATCAAAGTCTGTGCTTTCTGTGTCTGATTCCAAAGAGGAATCTAAATGTTTCCTCTTACATGTCTGTTTCCTAGGACCCTGTCTCAACTGCACTTCTGGATACTGTTTGGAATCAGACAGAAAGCTCAGATGGTGAGCAACTCATAGACTAAGGGAAGCTGACTGTCCCTGTTGGTGTGGATGTGCCTATTCAGACACAATGTCCAAAAGTGGTTGGGAAGGTGTTAAGCATATGGAAAGCACTTCGTCTCTTGGCCTGGCAAGAACCCTATCAAAAGCCTTGAATGCCAATGCACAGATAGACTCTCCCCCCACTGTGGTGAGATGACTCTGGAGGGAAAGATTTGTCTCCCAGTGACTGACACTTCCTTGGAATAGGCTGCCAATTCATGTAAAGTAAAGCACCTCTCTGACACTCTTCAAAAGGAACCTTAGTGAGTGGATGGGGCACTGTAAATTCTTACCGGGGATAGCACTCACAATCCTCCTGGACATGGGCAGTCATTACTAAATACAATTCTGGGTATTGATTAGAGTATTTATGGTATTACACTGGGATAAAACGGCTAGGTTTGAAATGACCTCCGGTTCGATAGCCTAGTAACCTCCTATGAAGGGAGAACCTTCCCCAACCCAACTCACCCTGGATCTGAAGTCAACATCAAGCTGATCTAACTTGTGCAGAGGTGTCAGCAAGAGAGCTTGATCCAAGAGATTCAGTACCAACTCTGTGCCTTGAACCCAGGCGCTGATGTTACTGCTCTGAGACTCTTCCCAATCAGAAGGTATAAGAGCTGAGAGATTAAGGGACACAGTAGGAGTCAAAGTAGACAGAATTGTTGGCTCCAATATGGGCACTCCTGGAAGGCCCAGATCCATGGGCTTCAGATCTGAAGGATGGACCAGAATTGAAGAAATCTGTGGAAGGGTTTTTGAAGCTATTCTTGGAATGTTCTGTGTGGATAGAGCGAATTTGCCTTCCATGAAATCTCCGCATTATCCTGTTGATATCTGCTCTGGTAAGGCTCCTTGATGACTGAAAAGACAAGGAAGATAAAGCCACTGATGGTGGTCTAGGCAAGTGTTTCTCCTGAAGGAAAGAAGAATGGAGCCAAGGACTTACCAAATCCCAGGAAAAATGAGGTGGAGGCATTAGTGATCAGATCAGGGAGGGGTTGGATCAAATGATCAAGACATTTTATTTTTGGTGCCAAACCCAATGATTCTGATGGGACCAGAGACCACTTTCTAGAGTTATCTGATGTGTTTTCAGATTTATCCTTCTCTTTTTCCTTAAACTTTTCTTTTTGTTTAAATTTCTCTACAGACATAGCTGGAGATACAGCGGGAGTAGTAGAAGAAGTTGAGGCCTGAGATGACTGTCCTGACTTAAGTATCAAACTCTTTAAAACAAGTCTGTCTCTACAGCTCTGAATAGCCTGGGAACTGAATGAGGACAAGCTTGACAGTTTGTCTTTAGGTGGGCTATGCCCAGACAATAAACACAAAAGGAGCGTGCATCCTGTGGTGGAATCTTATGTCTACAGGCCGAACACTTCTTGAAACCTTCAACCTTGTCTACCATAAGAATTGGCAAAGTAACATGAAAAGAAGAAAGGCAAAAGCACTGTACAGTAACCACAATCTAAACAACACAGAGAGATAGAGAAATCCTATATCAGAAAGGAATTAGCTATCTTCTTCAAAGAACTAAACAAGATAGAAGAAAATATATATCAGGAAATACATACATGCATATCTATATATATATATATATATATATATATATATATATATATATATATATATATATATATCCATCCATACACAGCCCTTTTTCCTATTTTGCAAATGGGGTCAGGGTATCACTTCAACAGTAATAATCATCTGCAGCCAAGGTTTACACTGCCAGATGGCTATCCCTGCCATGGCTATATCTATATAGGTGTACTTTTACTTACTGAAATTACACTTCTTCGAATCCAAGATTGCCAACTCCACTTCAACAAAACTCCAGTTAAGTGAAACTACAGACTACTGAACAGCTTTCCCTGGGAAAGGAACCACTTGGTCACCAGGGAAAATACAACGGAAGAAGTTAAACCCACCAGAGTGGGAGTCTTTGCTCCACACACCTCCCGTAATTAAATATACCAACTCCAAGATCGTACTACACTGGGGAAAAGGAAAAGTTCACCCTGGTGGCCAAGTGGTTAATTTCCCAGGGGAAAGCTGTTTGGTAATCCATAGTTTCGCTTAACTGGAGTATCGTTGAAGTGGAGTTGGCAATCTTGGATTTGAAGAAGTGTAATTTCGGTAAGTAGAAATAGACCCATCTATATATATATATATATTTATACACACACACACACACACACACATATATATATATATATATATATATATATATATATATATATATATATATTGTTATAGCTAAAAATAATAGGGAAGGTAAAGGCAAGTAAGTAACGGTTTGCCAAAAAGGCACAAACAGGGCTTATCTAAATGCTGTGAAATCAGACCCCTCAAACCACATGACTTACTTCATAAGTGGCAAACGAGATCTGAGGTATTTGGTGGAAGGAGTGATTATAAGTAGGGAATGAGTCAGAGCCTTGGATCTGCAACTACTAAAGGTGCCAAGGTTGGATCCAATACCACAAAGGTTGAATTAGATGAAAAAAGACAATATCGGATACAACAGTTTTCTTTATTTCAAGTAATCAAAAGAAACCAGGCAAGTACATGTAGAACAACTAATGTTATGATAATGTTTTAATATGGTCGTGTATTTATATTCATTTTTAACAACAGATTAATTTTTAAATGCATTTTTGGAGGTCTGTATCTTTAAATGTAAAGATCAAGTGGATTGGTGGAAAGTAAAAAGTAGATGACATATGTTTAATTAATGCTCTAATGAAGTCTCTTGTTTAAAGACAGTATCACTAAACATGAATATTAAAATGTATTTTGGTACTTCATTCTACTTTAATTATTGTAGTGTTTTTATATTCCTCCTTCCGTTGTTGCTCGAGTGTATGATATTGACTTATTGGTTGTTCTACACACACTTGTCTGGTTTCTGTTGTTTTTTGTGTGTGTGTGTTATTACACCTGGCAATTGAGTCAGAGTGTGATAGATGCTGATAATAGTGTTAATTTCTTATTCCCCCTGATCTTAGGGATTTTGCTTTATTGTCAGCTAAGTGGCATGTATGACAGGTGTCCTTATAAGGCTTATTGAACTGTTTTTGCACAGTTCACTTAAGTAGGCAATTACTTTGACAATGGTCAGTTTGAAAGACAATGGTTGTGACTATGACTGTGGTAGCACCAAGGAATTACTTCCTATTTCCAGAAAGATTGATAAAACATCTGGGTCCAGCTACGATGGCAGCAGGTATTCTGATGATGACAACATATGTATTGTAAACAGGTTTCCACCATTGGTGGGTAATCCCCAAAATGATATACTCAACACCTCTAGTTGGGATTAATTACCTAGTAACAGTGGAACATCTTCAAAGTTTTTTATTTCAATGGTGATTCTAGTCCGGTTAAATTTATTAAACAATGGACAATGGTTGATGGATACATGGCAAATGATCCAAAGCATGCAAATACTTTAATGAGATGTGGTAATTTCCACGGACAAAGCAAAGTTACTGCAATAACTAATTCTGGAAATAATATAGGTGACAAGGGTCAAGAAATATGAGACAACTTGGGGGTAAAAATTATCAATTTAGAATGGTGGATGCAGAGAACATTTTCATTTTTCTTCTAGTATTCAAAAAGGAGGAAGTGGTCAGAAGAATGCTAAGCGTTATAATAACATAAACAATATGATATATGATTTTGAAAAAAAGTTATCTAAAAATTAGAAGTTGACAATTGGACAATGCATATTGAAAAGAATGTTTCAAATGTAAGATTGTTCCACAGGGTGTGAGATTATTTAAGTTTCCTAATGGCTTGGAGTGTATAAGACTCTTCTATGGTGATTTTATTAATATACTGGACAGACATGGGTTTGAGTTGATAGAAATGTTAATTAATTTGAGCAGTCACATGACTGGTAGTATTTTAAAAGAAGTGGAAACACAATCATAAAATTTGTAACGATTTGTTGTTTGATAATTGTGACAGTATGTACATTAATGTTTAATATAAGGTGGACAAAAAAGTGAAGTGATTCACTGAGGAAAATAAGAAATTGGATAAAAACTGGATACTAATAAAAATGCATACCCTCTTCCAAGTTATAGAAAGAGAGGGTATACTGAAGACACCGCTATCAAAGTTTCTAACAAAGTCCATTTTGGAGTTGAGGATAATAACCCTCTAAGTTCATTACGCAACAATGGGAGGGAGCATAATGAGAGTTATGACCTTAACAGCTGTGGATTTTTCAACACTGAGGCATTCAGAAAGATTAGTGAGTTGATCAAAGACAGCAATAGTAATGGGTCCATTTATAAGAGAAGAGATACAGCAACCTCATTTAAAAGTTCTGACTTAACACAAAGAGACTTTGATGAAGGGGAAAGGTAAGGGCAGAAGAGGTTAATTATTGAAAGTAGTCATAATATTTTACATACTTGTGGTTTTAATATATTTAACTGTAGTCATTTAACAATAACAGTTAACCCTTTTTTGTTATTTCAAACGTATTAACATTGCTAATGTAATAACAGAATTCAACTTTACACAAGAAAACTAAATTTGGCAGTATACTTTAATGACCCTCAGGCCTGCAGGGCTAGAAGTGAGGAAAAATTGTAAAACATTTAAAAAGAAAAGCACTTTTAACCCAGTGGTGCATATTACAATTCCAAGCATTTGAAAAAGCTTGTGTTGAAGATAATTATAGACTAATGGGTAAAAAAAGATAGATGTATTATAATTTCAACAAAAATAACCATAGTGAGTGATAAGGCTATCCATATAATGAAGGCCAAGAAGTGTAGGAGAATTGTGATTTGCAATACTTTTGACAATGCTAGCAGCATGTTAAATATGTTACACAATGCTGAAGCTTGAATTCAAATTTCAACGAACCAGGTCAATATAGCTTATAGTAAGGCTGACCTAAGTTTACAGGAATTACTGCTTGAAGGTCGGATTAGTTTTAATTAGTGAAATTTTGTGAGTGTTAAAAATCCAGTAGGTCCCACAATCTTTGGGATTCCAAACATTCATAAATATATTGAAAATCCTACCAACAGGCCCACTGTGGTTGCTCAAGGGTCTAAGACATATCCCCTGGCAGTTCATCTGGACAGGTGTCTTAAAAACAAAGTTATATACTTAACATAATGTTCCATCTCTGTTGTCCATTTTCATTCTTCCTCAACTGTTGGGTTTGGATCTGACCCTCAGATCTGACTCAGCCATTACTAAAGCTCATGGCCACCAAAAACTCTTGAGCTCTTCCTCTACCCATAATGCACTAACCCTTAACATACCTCAGATATTGTTTGCTGTCTTACATAAAGTAGAAAGAATCAATACAACTTTCTTGACATAAAGGTCATATCTGGAGCTCAATTTTAAGGACACTGGTGTTCTTAAAGTCTCTCATTCTTCCAGCAGTCAACAATGACAAAGAATGGGGGTTGGTTAGAGGGAAGTTGAGGAAGAATGAAAATGGACAATGCAGATGGAACATTATGGAAAGTATATAACTTCTTTATCTGATATTGTCAATTTTCATTCTATCCTCAACTGTTGGGACAGAATACCCAGCTACCTACAATTCTGGGTGTACTGTAAGGAAGGATATTCCTGAGCACAGTTCAGCCAATACCTGCTTCTTACCTCAAGGCCAGACCCAATGTGTAATGAGTAATAAAGGTATGAGGGTTGTACCAAGTTGCAGCTGCACCTGTCATCCATGAAAGTTATAGAGAGAAATACTGAATAACTAGCCATAGACCTAATCAAATTAGCTCTTAAGAGGTCCTGGTAAGGATAGAACTAATTTTCTGTAAATTAATTATATCCAGTGTCCATCAGCCATCTGACTACAGTCACTTTTGCAACTGATTTAAGCAATTTAGAATCTGCAAAGGATACAGATAATTGGTGTATCTTGTCTTTCTAATGTGATTTGTTCTATGTAAGTAAAAATGTAATTGTCTGTGAACATCTAACAAACGCAACATATATTTGCCTTTGTTTGCAAATTTCCAAAAGAAAACTGGTAAATTAATAGATTGATTGATAGTGGAATCTGACATCACCTTGAGAAAGAAAGATGCATTGGTACATAAAGTGACTGTATCCTTATGAAAGATCAAGTAGGGAGGTTCAAATGATAATGCTTGAATATCTGATTTTCTTCAAGCAGAAGTAATGGCCACTAGAAAGATAGTTTTCTAGGTCAGACACTTAAAATTGCATGGTTTCTTTCTTTTTTACATTGATCAGTTAAACAGGATATAGCAGAAAACTGTCTCAAATTCTTCTACCAGAGTCAAAGTCAACTGAAACCACACCCCAAAGAAAGGAAAAACATATATGTGCCTCAACAATAATGTCCGCAGCCAGGTCAATGAGCTTTCACTTCTTAAGTTGTTGAAACTTCCAGTTTTCAATAACCTGCTTTAAGGACTGCTTATTTTGAGACAAACACCTCAAGTACTGCATATTTTGAAAGGGAGTGGCAATAATTCTGCCTACTATCACCTACTGCTTATAACTGGTTCAACATCACATTGCTATGGAGAAAGGGGACTAGTCTGATTTCTATGTATAGAAATGCTCCCTTTATCTGTGATGGTGTTCTTCTCATTGTAATTGCTTCATTCAACTGGTGGAACACTCTACAACAGAAAATCAATCATGTCCCTCTTAATGGGTTAATCCCCTGAAGAATGAACAACACTCACACATCAAACAAATGCTAAATGAAAAGTGCTGAAATAAAAGTCATAGCTAAGAAAAATGGAGGGTGTAGTTAATATATATATATATATATATATATATATATATATATATATATATATATTACAAATCAGTCCAATTTATTTAAAGGAGGTGGTTTATGGTACAAATCAAAAATCAAGGAGTGTGAGTTGTATAAAACCTTTAATCACCGCTTTCATCGACTGACTTCCTCAGAATACATAATACATATAAAACACACCTTTATATACACCTTCTAATCAATTCTTAATTGAATAATTAATTGTTAATTAAAAATGTCTAGTATATTTTAAAACTCATAGTTTTAAAAGATAGACAATGACAATTCATGTTGTTTATCAATACATAATTTTCTGTGTTTCAAAAAACATTTTATGTTAATAGTTTCGTTTAGACCAGGTGGATGGTCTGCTTTAAGTTTAATCTGCCATAAGGTCTCTTTTTGTTCAAGGTGGTTTTTAAAATCACCTACCCTTAAATCTTTTTGGCAGACTTCTACTACAGTGAAAACAAATTTCTTGAAATTGGTACAAACAGTTGAGTGTTTAAATAATACACTTTTGGGGTCTTTTGTTTTAATATAGTATAAATGTTCCTTAATACGTGTTGCCAAACTCCTAGTGGTCATGCCAACATAGAATGCTGGACAGACCGTACACAGAGCAATATACACTACACCAGTAGTGTTGCAAGAAATATACCCTGGAACTTCCAAAGTTCTATCACTTGTGATTACAGAAATGTATGGACCTGTGGATATATATCTACAAACTTTACACTTGTAACAACAAAACATACCTCTCTTGACTATGTTGTTATCTTTTGTAGTAGTGTTATCCTGTTCTAATAATGTTTTTATATTTTGATCATTACGGAAAACAAAATTTGGTTTGCTTCCTACAACTTTAAGAATCTCACTATTTCCCTGTATAATTCTCCAATTCTTTTCCAGAGCTGCCTTAATGCATTTAACTTCACTGTTCATGGCCAAAGAACAAACTAATCCAGGGTTTTTAGAAGTAGATTCCACTTTGTTAGTTATATCTGTAGGTTGCTTATTTAAAATAGCTAGGTAGTTTGTATGATGTTTATTAAAAATCTCATTACCTATGTCCATCACTAAATTCTCTTCATATCCTCTATTTACAAATAAAGATAAGATAAAATGAAATTCTTGTATTAAATCACTTAATTTACTGGTCATCCGACAAGCTCTTATATACTGACCCCTAGGAATATTTCTGATGGTGTGTTTTGGGTGGTTACTCTGAAAGTGTAAATAACTGTTTGTAAAAGTCTGTTTTCGAAAAATCTTACTATGAAACCTATTTTCTTTTATATCCCACCAAAAACATACATCTAAAAAATTAACATTTAAACCTATGTCACCTTTGGTAAATTTCAAATAATTGGATGTTGTGTTAACTTCTTTGTAAAATTCATTTACTGTGTTGCTGTTTCCTTCTATTATGAAAATTAAATCATCTATAAATCTTGAATAAAATAATATTTTGTATATATTACATAACCGAGACAGATGTTCTGTTTCCCACCACGCCATTACTGTGTTTGCATAGGCTGGTGCAGCCGGGGAGCCCATGGCTACCCCTCGTATCTGTTGAAAATATTGATTTTTAAATAAAAAATAATTATTTTCTAATACTAGTTCCATAAAACCACAAATAGTTGAGATTGTGTTATTGGAAAAAACAGTTTTATTTGTTAAGTAACTTCGTACAGCTTCTACTCCCTCACCATGAGGTATACAGGTGTATAGGGACACCACATCCAATGTGAAAATTATATGTTTCTTAGGGTCAAAGGTTCCTTTCTCCTGAAAAATTCTCAATTTATCTAAAAAGTGCCAGGAGTCCTTAACATAGGAATCACATTTAGATATTAATGGCCCCATGCTAGCATCCAAAACTAAAGAAATTCCTTCGAGGATAGAATGAGGGGCAGAAACTATGGGCCGAAATGGGGGGTTAATTAGTTTTTTATGCGTTTTTGGTATTCCAAAAAAGACCCCTATTTTAGGACTTTCTACTAAACAGAAATTATATATTTCATTACTAATGTCATCCGACATTAACGCTTCATAAAGAAATGAATTAATGAAGCGATATGATTTCTGTATGTCAAAGACAGTTACTTTTTTATATTCATTTGAGTTTCCCAAAATGTTCAGAATACTAGCTTCATAAACTTCCTGTTCCATAACAACTATATTCGAACCCTTGTCACTTTTCATAAATCTGTATTGTCCTGCCAAAGTTCTAAGATTTCCTAATGCTACCCTCTCAGATTTAGTAAGGTTATCAAATAAATAATTTCTAGTACTAAACACTTTATTTATATCTGCTATACACATTTCTTCATAGACTTTAATAGTATTATGTAGTTTTGGTGTGTAACTTAAAGGTTTAATTAGGTTACTTTTAGTGTACTTTAAATCATGCATCACATACATTAAATTCATATTTCTAGTAAATTTTTTTATGTCTACTACAGTTTTACTATAATTTCCTCTACTACTTGGTACAAAATTTAAACCATACTTTAACACTTTCATTTCTATGTCAGTAAAAATGTGTTTAGATAAATTTATAATATCAAAACATTCATTAGCTTCATTTAAATGTCGTCCTCTGACGAATTTGACCCCAAAAAAGTTTTACTACGTGTCAAAACGTTGCTTTTACTGTAACTATTTGTCAGTGGTTTCTTATTATGTGCTGTCTCCTTGTTGGTAGCATTCATTCTCGTGTTTCCACCATTTTCTTTTCTTTTGTTACCAACACCTTCTTCACTGTTAGTACTATTATGTTCATTATCTAAAACAATTTCATTCTCATCATTGTCAGACATAATGTTATTCTGATAACCATCTTGTAATAAACATTCAGTATTGTCATCTCTACCAGAGTTAAAAACCACATCTGTTAAATGACTAGCATGTGAAGCCAAAACTTTTTCATCATTAAAACATTTGTCAGTAGTGAAAGTTGTTTGTTTTCTATATTTACTTTCACTTCCATTAAACATTTTAGTGTTAACAGTTCTCGTGTTAACAGCAAAATTTTCATATGCCTTCTTATTTTTATAGGCGACAATGTCCCGATTCAGTTTCTGTTGTTTCCTGTTTGTAACATCGGAAGCATGTTGTTGTACTTCCTTCGAGACCGTTTGAAAAAATGTTTTGTAGTTTTCTTCACTAGTGCGTTCACTTAACTGCTTTTCAATATCAATAATCTCATTTTTCAAATGTCCCATCTTCTGTTTATTATATTCTATTAACAATTTAAGGAAATTTAAGCCAGCTTCGTTAAAAAAATCTACCAAGGTACTAAACATTGTGCTTCCCAAACTGACACCGTTCGGGCACTTAAAAAACCTTAATCCTTTCGGCACTATGCCGAGTTCAATGCAGTATTTAAAGTAACAGTTTTCTAAGTGAAGTGATTTGTACCTTTTTAGTAATTTAGTTAAATTGTCCTGTTCCCCTCTAGATGGTCCTTGTGGTAAAGATTGGAAACTTCGTTTTGAAGAAGTAAAAGGATTCTCTACTTCATTTAACAGCTGCTGACACCCCATGCTGCTCTTTTCACGAGCGGAAAATGGCAAACGTTTCTTTGCTTCTCGTTCGTGTAACGTTGTCTTCATATGGGCGGGACTTCCAACTTCAAGCACAGTGTCAAGTTCCTGTTCAAATCCCATCGGACTGGATACCTGCATCACATTCTCAGACCCGATGGACCTGGCCAGCAAAGTTTTTAAAGATCCTCGAATGTCCATTAGGGTCGCCAATAACAGATTGTTTAATTTTTCGGTCTCTGACTGTGGAGTTGGATGAATAGTCATATTCATCAACAATTCATCAGCCGCTTCTGCCATACTGGCTAAATAAAACGATTAAATGCAAAACAGCCAAAAAACAATCGGATAAACAACAAATGGCAGAAAATGATGGCTCAGATGAATAAAATTCAGATGCTTCACAAGAAATAGCGTATAAAACCTTTAATCACCGCTTTCATCGACTGACTTCCTCAGAATACATAATACATATAAAACACACCTTTAACCTCAACTTGCCTGTCTCCCACATTAATGTACATTCTATATCCATATCTCACCACTCACTACTGCTTAGCTAATTAAAACATGATGCAAGGAGAAGAGAACAATTTGCTACAAATGTAAATATCAGGATGGCCCCTCAAAGCAGGTGAAAAATACTTTACAGAAGATAAGTTATGTGTTTGCTAGAGCATTAGATGTCTGCTAAATGAAAAGTGCTGAAATAAAAGTCATAGCTAAGAAAAATGGAGGGTGTAGTTAATATATATATATATATATATATATATATATATATATATATATATATATATATATATTACAAATCAGTCCAATTTATTTAAAGGAGGTGGTTTATGGTACAAATCAAAAATCAAGGAGTGTGAGTTGTGTAGTGCTTTTTCACTTGAGCACTTATTAGACTACTCAGACTTTGCCCTCCTTGTCAACTTGCCTGTCTCCCACATTAATGTACATTCTATATCCATATCTCACCACTCACTACTGCTTAGCTAATTAAAACATGATGCAAGGAGAAGAGAACAATTTGCTACAAATGTAAATATCAGGATGGCCCCTCAAAGCAGGTGAAAAATACTTTACAGAAGATAAGTTATGTGTTTGCTAGAGCATTAGATGTCTGTGGTCTTTGTCTGGACACTGTAACAGCAGGACTTTGGCACCCTCTTGTGATGGCATGATCTCCTCGCAAGTATTAGCTCCTTTACACACATAATTCCCCCCAATGTTGAATCCTACAGCTTGAGTATGCCCACATTTTAGACTACTAGCTTTTGGAAGGAAAAAAAAGGGTTGAGGCATTATATATCCTTCAAACAGTCCCCAAGAGATCTCTCAGAAATGGACAATTTGGAGGACGATAGTGGGTGGGTTGTTTGAGTATCTGGACAGAGACCAGAGAAATCTAACATTCTGGTCTGATAAGTACATAACTTACATATTTCTCAGGTCCTGTCTGGACACTGGAACAGCAGGTCAGAATTTCCAGCTGACACAGGTAGCCTACCCCTGTAAGTCTTTCATTATGGTTGTACTAAAGAAGGCCCTTGCTCTGAAGATATAGTCAAGGCTGTAATGATTAGCAAAGGTGTACAAGGAAGGTCAAATGGTCACTGCTGTAATATGTTGGAGTGGAAGATTTCTGAGAAAGGCCATAAACGTGACTTGAGCCCTGACAGAATCTGCTTTTAGTGGAACAGGCAAATTGTTTTCTAACTTTCTCATAACAGAAGAAGATACAGTCAGTAATCTATTTTGTCAATGTAGTTTTGGAAATATTACAGCCTAATTTAACTTGGGAAAAATGAACAGAGTCGTTCAGTTTTTCTGAATATCTGAATATGATCCAAGTAAAAACATAGTTGCCAGTGAATATCCAAGCAGTGTAATAAGTTCTCCCCTCTATTTCAGTACTTTAAAAAAAAACACTAGCAAAGGAATGCATTGGTTCAAATTAGTCTATTAAGCCACTTTCAGTAAGAAAAACAGTTCAGTTCTTACAGAAACTCTGTCTTAATGAAAAACTATACATTAAAATGGCAAAGATGGAACTAATAGCTACAAGGAAGGCTTTCTTCCATGATAACCTTCAACTTGCCTTCGACTTGCTATCTAGCAAACTGGCTGGTCCAAGGATGGATCCTATTAAAGATTCTAAAACAAAACTGAGATCCCAAACTAGTGCTGGTCTAGTTAATGGAGGCCTCAAATGAAAAGCACCCATCAGGAAGGCTTTATATGACCTATGTGCTACCAAGGAATGATTCTAGAAGCCTTCATGAAAAGATGCGTAGATGCAATAGCTGCAAGGTACACCTTAATAGAGGAAAAGCTCAGACCTTTGTTGTAGAGTTGAGTAAAGAAAAGTAAAACATCTTCCACCTCTCTGATATTGGGGAAATGTCCCTATTCTGGGCTTACATGACAATTTATTTTCTATTTCCCTTTGTAAATAATTTTGGTAGCATTGTTCTAGGAAGCTTTAATAAGTTCCACCACTTCTGGAGGAAACTGTGGGCTCCTGGCCATCATAGGAACTGGAGAAATAAAGCAGTTAGAATGAGAGATTCAGTAGTGTAGCTAGGGAGGGGCAAATGGGGCAACTTCCCCCAAGCACAAAGTGTTGGGGGGTGCAACCAGTTGAACCTGATCTTTTGTTGATACAATGCCGGCTTTTAAAAGGCGGCATTGCATTTGCTGTCAAACCTGCTGTAGCACTCAGTGTGTGGTCAAAACTTTAGCAAGCAGTTTTCTACAGTTTAAAAGTAAAAACAAATAAATAAATCTTTTTTTTGTTTTAACTAAAACCTGAGCACTGTAGTGCTCCATACAGGCAGGGTATAAACTGTAGCAACTTTCTGCTGCATTTGCAGCAAGCAGCTTGCTACAGTTTAAAAAGGAGAAACTACTTTTTTGTTTCTTTAACTGAAGTATTAGCACTGTAGCATTCCTTGCAGGCAGGGTATAAATTGTACCAAACAGTTTGCTACAGTTTAAAAGAAATTATGTTGAAGGAGGATTGAGGGCAAGTCACAGAAATGGGACCTGAATGTCTGAGGCAGAAGGGCTGGGGGGGCATGTTGTGCAGCTGGACACCTGGTTGGTGTGTCAGTAGAAGGAAGGAATATCTGTTATTTGTTTCCTCTTCAGCGGAAGAGCTGGGGGTGGGAAGTGGCATAGATCTAACTGTAATAAGCCGATTACTTTTTTGCTCTTCAACTGAAGAGTGGAGGGGAGTGGGGCACTGGTTTACAGTACTGTCCCAGGGTGCTAGTTGAATAAGATACACTTCTGGAGAGATTGAATGTCTGGTTGTGGCTTCATAGATGGGTGCAAAAGCAGAGCAGAGCTCTGTGGAAGAGATAGAGGTCTCTTTGTTAGATGATACCATTGTAAGGTGAAACAAGTCTGACGAAGCCAGTTAAATTCTATGAGAATGAGCTGGGCCTTACACTCTTTGGCTTTCTGTGGGAGCCTGTACATCAGCAGAAAAAAAGGAAAGGAGTAAAGGAGATTGGGGGCTAATCCTGAGAGAAAACATCCCTCGGTAATTGCCATTCTAGAGGAACTATGTTCAAAATGAAGGGACACTTGGTGTGTACGGCAAAGCAAAAAGATTGCAACAGGGTTGTCCACATATCCTGAACAAAATGCTTTCCATTTTGGAGTTGAGAGAACATTCATAAGGTAGTATGTTTCAGTCTGCTTAATTTCTCTACAATCACATTGGATATCCTCAGTAAGTGCATTGCTATTGAAAATGGTGTGATATCAATGCCCATTCCCATACTCTCATGGCTTCTCTGCCATTTTTAATTTCTCCAAGTCTTTTGGGTTTCTAATACCATGACAGGAATGGATCCAATTCCTAAGTCAAAGTACAATTAAGGTTCATGAAATTAGTATTATTTCACTCTTTGATGTCAGCCAAAAGTGCTCTTTGCAGCACCCGCAATGTGCCCAGTAATGACTCCTTCTGCAACTCGTATGGTGTTACATGAACTGGTAACATATCTAAATACTATTGTAAATTATTTTTTATAAGACCCATTGCTCCTACTACTATTGGAACTGTCTGGGTATCTTTCTTCCACATGGCTCTCATTTCTCCCTACAGATTCAGGTATTTTATGACTTTGTGTCTCTCTGTACATAAGACACTGTAGTCACTGGGTGTGGTGATTTCAATGATCAATGCTACTTTTGTCTTCTTTTCCTGGACCACTATATCTGGTTTTCTAGCATCTGTCTTTTGAACTGTTGATATTGGGTAATCTCATATGATATAAATTTCATCTTTTTCTATGATTCTTTGTGGCTCATGTTTCCACTGTTTTTCAGCCACTTCGATACCATAATGTTTGCGCAATCTCCAGTGTAACAGTCTTGCTACATTAGTTTGCAGGTTTACTCTTAAGTAAGAGCATTGTTTTTCCTGTTGTTAACCAGTGTGGTGTGTGCTCAGGGTGCGCATATAAATAGTTCTTATTCATGGCTAAATCCTCATGCAAAGAACTTAATACTTTAATCTAAAAGTTAGATACTGCATCTGGCCCTGGGGTTTTCCAGTGAGAGGCCTTTCTCAATTTTGTTTCAATCTCTCTCTGGCTGTTATTTCATCCCATTTCATATCCTGTACCTTTAAATGTCTTAGTCTTTCTTTTACTTCTTCTATCCATTTAGCTTCTTTGTTATGTTCTACAGGATCTTCATAGATACTTCTCCAAAATGTATTTACTTCATCTTTTTTTCCTCAAAAATGGTTCCATCTCTCAATCAAACAACCCCCTTCCTGAAGTTTACCTCTTCCCATAGCTGTACTTTAACCACTTTCTTAGATATGCAGATTTCCAAGGACATCAACAATAACAGAATCACCACTGATCTATTCAGAAAACCAACAAGGGTTAACTTATTACTCGTAGAAGTCTACATCTTACAAAAAACAAGTATAATGTAGTGAAGTCCCAAGGCTATAGATTAGCTCGAATTACCACAGAGATGGAACCATTTTTGAGAAACCTGAACAACTTAGAGAATGATTTTCTAGTGAGAGGCTATGAAAGTCAGATGTTAAAAAACATCCTGGAACCCATTATAGAACTGAAAAGGACTGAAGCACCTTCACTCAACCTCCCCAGTAGAAAAATGTTAAGTAATTCCACAGAAAACAACAAATGCAAAAATAGCTGCATCCTGACATACACTTTGGATTATCACAGTATCAAAAATATTATTGAAGAAAACTGGGACATTGTCACAGGAAACCCTTTTCTGATTAAAATCTTAGGTGAAGCCCCATCATTTGGTTATAGGAAGGCCAGGAACATTAGAAGTTTTGTTGAATTTAAACCTAGACTGTGAGAAAAGCACTAAAAGATGTAAAACTAATTGTACATTTTGTAAATTTATACAGCAAGGTGATAGTTTTTATTGCCCTTATTTAAAGAAGATCATTAAAACCAGTGCAGGGGGTGACTATAACACTAAAAAGGTAATTTACAAGGCACAGTGCAATGAATGTGATGAATCCTATGTGGGCAAGACTGTAAATAAACTCAAGCGTAGGATTTCATATCATCGGTCAGAAATCCGCTCTGGATGTAAAAATAATGCACTAGCCAAACACCTTTCTCTTCATAAAAGATGCACAGGTTTTTAAGTTCCAGATCCTCGATCGCATAGACATGGGTGATCTTGAAGGAGACATCCCGAATATTCTGGAGAAACATGAACTCATGTGGCAATTAAAGCTGAGCTCTTTTAGGAAGCCTGGACTAAACTACTACTGTTCAATTAAAAGTGCACTGGAACTTAAAAAATTGCCACATTGTTTACATGACTAATTGTATTTTATTTTATTTTATTCTACAAATTGGTTTTAAATACCATTTTAAATCAGTTGAAATTTAAGTGTATATTTTGTTTCCATCATCATACATACATTTTTTCCTATGTTTATTTTTTTCTGGTTCTTTTTTCTACTTTATTCAAAATTATGTGTAATAACAATACTAACTAATTCTACAATTATATAAGTTTTTAGGGTTCTTGTACACAGACCTGAAGAAGTCTAGAAGGATGAAAGCGATCTTTGTTAACAATAGGTTATGAAAATAGAAAGTGATTTTTACATGCAAAATGTATATGTATATATTTATATATATTTTTTGATTGCCAAATGAACTAAGGTTGATATATTTCCAGCCATGTAGTATATTGTCTTGGATAAAATCACAGACTTAATAATCTACTTAATAATTTGGTTAAATAAGAGGTACCACATCATTATAAATTTTATTTAAAGTACATAAGGGTTATATATTATTATGACACCTACTAGGTAGGGCAAGACCAGCTCGAATGTCACACTGATGGGGGAAGGGATGTGAATTTAACATGTGTACCAATAACACTTTGTTTTACAGCACAATGAATCACTCCCATGCCTGATAAAAAGTATATATATATTTAGAAAGCTTGTGAGGAAATTATTACTCTATTTTTGTTTTACTTGGATGGTTTGTCTGTGTACTTAATAAAGGATTTTTGAGCCTTGCTTGGATTACTTTCGAATACTTAGTAATGCTGTACAATTATATATTTTCTATTATTACTTTTTGTTTTGTTTTGACTTAAGACGAGTTTACGTTCACTACTTCTAGTACTATTGTCTGATCTGATTAATATACAGAGATTAACTAGAAATATATGGACTGAAAATCTTCCTCACAGAGAAGTTTCTTACACTGTTTTGTTTTTGGACATACTACACTTTAGTGGGTTATTTTGAGACTTCGGGGATACCACAGAGATTACTTGTTTTTTAAATTCTATTTTATAAGACCAGTTGCTTCTACAACTACTGGAACTGTCTGGGTATCTTTCTTCCACATGGCTCTTGTTTCTGCCTGCATATCCAGGTATTTTATGACTTTGTGTGTCTCTCTGTACGCAAGACGTAATCACTGGGTGTGGCAATTTCAATGATCAATGCTACTTTTGTCTTCTTTTTTTGCACCACTATATCTGTTTTTCTAGCATCTGTATTTTGAACTGTTGGTATTGGGTGATCCCATGTGATATAAACTTCATCATTTTCTATGATTCTTTATGGCTCATGTTTCTAGTGTTTTTCAGCCACTTTGCTACCATAATATTTGCACAATCTCCAGTGTAACAGTCTTGCCACATTATTATGCCTTTCAGTATACAGTCCCTCTGCCATTAGTGTGCTGCAACCAGCAAAAAGGTGTGTGACTGTTTCCGATTCAGTTTTACAAAACCTACATATGTCTGTTTCTCCCACATGTTCAATGGACTTTATAAACTAAAGAGGAGCTTGACAGCTTTTTTATGGCCAATACTACAGCTCATGGCTGAGTCAGATCTGAGCTTCAGATCCAGACCCTATAGCTGAGGAAGAATGAAAACAGACAACACAGATGGAACATTATGGTAAGTACCTAACTTCTTTATCTGATGCTGTCAATTTTCACTCATTTCTCAACTATTGAGAAAGAGTCCCCAGCTACCTGAAATCCTGGGTGGACTCTAAGGAAGGATATTCCAGAGCACGGTTGAACCGAAGGCTCCCCCTTTCCTCGAGACCAGATCTAGTTTGTAATGAGTAATAAAGGTATGTGGATTGGCCCAAGTAGCAGCTGCAGATAAAATACTGATGATATTGTCATAGATCTAGTTCAGTGGCCTCACACAGGTTTTGGTAATGTAATACCAAATTTATTGTAAATGAAAATTATGCAGTCAGTAAGCCATATTGCCAAAGTCACCTTTGTAACCAATTTACCTATCTTGATATCTGAAAAGGAGATAAATAGTTGGTCAGATTTTCTAACTCCTTCTATGTAAATATAAATGTAACTGCCAGTATACATCCAACAAGTGTAACATGCACTCTCCTTTGTTTTCAAAATTTGGAAAGAAGACAAGCAGTTTGACTGACTGATTGTGGTTGGATTCTGACACCACCTTAGGAAGGAAAGAAGGGTTGGATCACAGCATTACTCTTTCCTTATGAAAAATCAAGTAGGGCATTTATAGGACAATGCTTGAAGCTCAGAAATTCTTCTGTCTGAAGTAATGACCACAAGAAAAAACATTTTCCAGGTCAGGAATTTAAGATCACATTTTGCTGCCGGGTCAAAAGGGGAATGAATTAAGGCCTTTAGTACTAAGTTCAAGTCCAAGAATCCTTAAATCTGATATGGAAGTTAGAGATTGCTGCTAACTGAACTCTAATGCTGAGGAACTAGCTCCTTCACTAAATAATGTTGCCAAGAGCTCAAGGACACTTTGTATAGGAGCTGAAAAAGGGTCAATGTGTTCCTGATGTGTCCAAAAGACAAATCTCTTCCATTTACTTCTGTAAAGTTTCCTTACAGAGCCTCTATGGGAAGACAAAAGTATATGATGGACAGGGGGTGAGAGCATCGGCTGTCTGGCTATTAATGGGAGTGCAGAAACCACACTGTCAGCTTTAGGTGTGAGATACCCAGATGAACCATGCCTGTCGGGTGAGACAGAAGGTCTAGATTTGCATCCAGAATCCAAGGTGGGTAAATAAGATGAGGCCAAAGAAAGGGAAACCAAATCTGTCTAGGCCAGCAAGGTGCAATGAGGATGATTTTGCTCTTCAACCTGGCAGCTTTCTTCAGAAATTTGGGGCTCAAGGGAGTTGATGGATAAGCATAGAGGAGACTGAGGTCAACTGTGGAGCAGAGTATCCTTTGGTGATTCCCCTGGTGGAGGGAACCAGGGAAAAGAAGCTGCTGCATTTATTCTTTAGGAGAAAAGCAAAATGATTGTAGCAAAGCTGGACCCATTGACAGAAAATCATTTCTGCCACTTTGTTGTTGAGGGACCACTCATGAGGTAGTAGAGTGGACCAGCTCATCTTGTCTGCTATCATGATGGATTTCCCTGGGATGTGCACTGTTATCAGAAAGTGGTTGGAAGCAATTGCCCATTGCCACACTTTCACAGCTTCTCGGCACAGGGGTAAGATCTGATTCCTCCTTGTTTCTTTATGTACTAGGTGACTGTCATTGTCCATCTAAATCACAATCATTCCTGAATGGAGAGAGTCTTGGAATGCTTGCAACACTTAACAACACTGCTCCATTTCTAGGACATTGATATGCGTGTTGGCCTCTTCGGGAGACCAAGTGCCTTGGACTGTTTTCCTCAGGAAGTGCCCCCCACCCAATCTGGGATTCTCCTGTGGTTACTATGGCCTTTTGCTGAGGGAGAATTAAAGGACAGCCTTGAAGAACTTGATCTGACTGAATCCACCATTCAAGATACCTTTTGCATGCTTGAGTGATTTTTATTTGGACTGACATGTTTTGATAAAGAATTGAGCATTGAATTGCTAGCATCCCCTAAACAATCCTCATGTGGAATCTTGCTAGAGGAACTAAAATAATGGCTGCTGACATTGACCCTAGGGGTTGTAGAATCAATCGTGCTGAAATTGTTGTACTGTAAATTATCTTCTTGACCTGAAATCTGATAAGCTACACTCTTGCAAGAAGAGAAGGTGTTACTGATACCATGTTGAAAATTGTTCCTATAAACTCCAATATATGAGAAGGTTCCAACTATGATTTGCTGTAATTTATGGTAAGTCCTAGAAGGGAACAAGTTTGGAGTACCTGATCTCTCACTCTAATGAGTAGACACCTGGTTAGGGTGGTGATTAGGCAGTCATTTAAACATGGAAATACTCAGAATTTCTACAGTCTCAAGAGAGCTGCTACCACTCCACTGCACTTGGTTAACACTTTGGGGGCTATAGTGAGACCAAATAGCAGGGCTCTGAACTGGTAATGACTGGCTCACAGCTGGAAGCATGAATACCTTCTGGATTGTCTGTTCATTTTTATGTGATAGTACGCATCCTAAAGGTCTATCATTCACATCCAGTCCATGACCATAGCATCCACAGGTACTCCCTTACTCCAAAATTCCCTTCCTGCAGGTGGTGCCAGAATCCAATCCAGTCTCTTGGGAATAGGATTGACTGAGTCAGGATCCTTTCATGCCCACTGAGTGATCAAATCAATGAGCTTGTCAGTGGGTGGATTCACCAAGGAGCTAGATAGGCCAGACCCAAACACTTCCAGGAATATTGATTCCTCTGGTGAAGGATTTTGGGAGGATCAATCACCTCTTTAAGGATGTCTAGGATGTCTCTGAATGATATGTATTCAGGTGGTGATCTTAGGGATCTTTACCCTTCATCAAAATTGATATTTTAAATGATAGATTCCTGTGGGGACTCTAAGTTCCTCCTTTTGCACTTTCTCTTCCAGGGTACTTCTTCACTGGGATGCTCCAGAGAAGTATAGGAAGAAATTGAGATACCCTGCTGGATAGCCTGAAGAGTTTGGGCTGGCTGGCCCTGTGGAGTCGAATGATGAAGCTCATGACACAGAGACACAAGAGATGCTGAAGGGAGATACAAGGAGGGACAGACCATCCATCTTGCCAAAGTAAAGAAAACTCTCTCTACTACCATAAAAGCAGAATGTTTTGGGGAGAAGGAAGCCAACAGAGCTGTGAAGCCACTCTTCTGATCCATATGCTCCATCTGCCTAAAAATCATTCCACCTGAGGCAGATGCTGGAACTGAACTGTCCAATGCCGAGGCTAGAGGGACAGAGATAGCTCCAATAACCTCCATGTTGACTCCAACACCCCAGACCTGACTGGGATGCTACAGCTCCGAGAGTCATCTGGCTATGAATTAATTGGAGCCAGAGCACTTAGAAAAATCATTGGATCCGATGACAAGAATATCTTTGGATCCAACCCAGCTTAGTTCCAATGCTCTGAAACAGATTGCTAGATCAGAGAAAGAACCCAAGGTGGTAGTGTAGTGCTACAGAAAGCTTCCTGACCTGTCAGCGCAGGAGCCAGAAAAACCCCCATCCATATCTGCGCAGAGAGGAATATCCTCATCATCCTATCCACATCAGCTTTGCTGAGACTCCTACAAGAACTAGAGGAGGCTACAGAAGGAAATCTTGAATGCTGTCTTTACAGAAAAGGGGACTAGACCCTAGAGGTTAATGGTGGGAAAATAAGTTCTCGGAAGCAGTTTCGGATCTGATGAAATTGGATCCAAAAAAGATCTTGGTGATCCGAGCAAAGGCTTAAAAACAGCAGCCTTCTGATCCAACTGACTTTTCCTCTTAGGAGGCTCCATCAAGGACTGAGTCAATGACCTAGATGGCTTAGAGAAATATTTAAAAGTCTCCTTTGAAGATGTTTGAGAGGGTTGCCTCTGAAAAAATCAGACAGTAATAACCATTTTAAAATAATTTTGTTTTATGATCCATGATCGCTCATGGGTTGAAATTTTTACAAATCAAATCGTCAATGTTTAGGTGGTCTGGGCCTATGCAATATATGCATGGGTCAGGTGCATCCAAAAGTGGAAGCTTAGGACTGCATTTCTTGCACTTCCTGAACTTTGAAGGGTCGTTCTCAGACATCTTTCTTCCAAACAAAAGGACAAGAAGGAAAGGTATACAAAGTTTTTTTTTTTTTTTTAGTTTTTTTTTTTTTTTTTAATAAAGGGAGTATAGACGAGGAAGGAAAAACAGTACCAACAATGGTATGCTAGAATACACTGAAAAGTGTAACCAAAAAAGTTAAATGGAAACTAGGGAAAAATAGTGAAATACCGGCTGTGGTATATAAAGAGATACACTAAGTGTAAAAGGAAAGTTATTAATAGGAAACAAAAATGAAAAAAAATACACATACTTGATAAAATGCTCAAGAGCTTAAATGACCATGTCTGTTTCGTGAATGTGACCAACAAGATCTGAGGCATGTTAGGGGTTAGTGCATTATGAGTAGGGAGGAGCTAGAGAGCTTTCTTGATGGCAACAAGCTACAGTATCAGCCGAGTAGGATACGAGCTTCAGATCTGAACCCAATAGTCAAGGAATGAAGGAAAATTCACAACATCAGGTCCTTGTATAGTCTTGTTTTTGAAGTGCCCCTCCAACCCAAGGGAAGATGTTATCGTGGTTACTGTTGCCCTGGGAATTGGCTTGGTGAAAGAGGATCCAGTTTAAAGGCTCTGAAGACTGGTCCGCCACAGTAAATATTTTTGTCCACTTTCAACAATCTGACTGTGTGATGCATGGGTTGATAAGTTTGGTCTAATTTGCTTAAGTGTCCACTGTAGAATCCTAATGTGCATTCTTGTATGAGGTGCCATTTGAATGGATACAGCCATTAAAACTAGAACCATTATGATACGTGAAACTGATGGTCTGTACTGGGTGAGCAATCCTAAGACTTTATCTACTAATGCTGAAAATCTCATGAGGTAAACTTGTGAGCTGAGCAGTTGTATTGATGTGACAGCCTATGAGGAACAGATCTTGAGATGGCTATAGGTTTTATTTGGCTATGTTAATCATGATTCCAAAATACTGATAGATGTGGAGTAAGCACTGCCTTGCTTTTACAATGCATTCCAAAATGGTTGCTGCCAGAAATCAGTCTTTCAAATACAGAAAGATACATGTCCTCATAAGTTGCATGTGGGCTGCGACCTATGCCATATATCTGGTGGAACATCAATGGGGAATATGTTAAGCCCTAATGGAAGAGTGCAGAACTGAAAATGATTGGCTCCTACTTGGAAGTGAAGATACACCCTGGATGCATGATCTATTTTTATATGCAGATAAGCATCCTGAAAGTCCATGGAGCTCATCCAATCTCCACTTTGCAGGTAAGGCATTATTGACTACACCATGAACATCTGGGAAGGATTCCTTCTTTCATTGCACATTGAGATGATTGAGATCCAGTATTAGCCTTCGATCCTTGGTTGTTTTGGTCAGTAAAAAGAACCTTTAGTAAATTCCGAGATCCTCTCTGGTCTGATGGGACCTCCTGGATTGCTTTCTTATTTAGGAAGGCTTGCACATCCCTGACTGCTACACCCCTCTGTCTGGGTGGCACAAGCAGATAATGAGAGTTTTGGACAGGTACTATTGCAGAAAAGAGAATGAAGTAGCCTCTGGATATGATTCTCCTAACTCATGAATCTGATGTGATGACCATCCACACCAGATTGTGCAAGGAAAGTCATTTGCTGACTTTATTGAGAGGGGACCAGTTGGCCAACCCTACAAGTAATAGGACTGAAATATCTGAAAGGATCCTCTACCTCTCTGGTTGTTTAGAGCATCTGTGCCTCTGGGGCAGCAGCAGATTGAAACTCTCATCTATCATGACAGCCTTTGTTTGCATGTAATCTTTTTTGGTCTGGTGGGATTTATGAAACCATAAGTTCTAAACCCCTTTCTGTTTACACTGAAAGGAATTTGATGGGTGAATAACCTGACCCCAGTGATAATGAGCATCTTGCTCTCTTGCTCACAGGTAAACAGACATTTTTTCATCTGCTGTCTGGACAGCATGGAGCTGTTAAAGGGGATGGGGGGCATTAGCAAAGGCTGGCTTGAAATGGTCCAGGAATTCTATTAGTTATAACCAGGCTGGTCTCCTCATGGCTAGGCCTGATCCTGTGCCATAACTTCTCCAGCCTTCACTTTGTGAATCAGATTCACAAACAGAGAGGAAATTATACTTATATTCACCACCTGATTTTCTACTTGGGAATGTAGTTCGTGCTCTGGCAATTGTCTCAAAGTCTCTGCTGCCTTTTATACAATCTCCATTTGAAACCTTACCATAAGCACCCTGTAGTTTAAATCTATAAAACATAATGTACCAGATGCGTAAATATGCTTTCCTAATCTGTTCATCATCTGGGACCCCTTATTTGAGGATGGATTGACTGAAAATCCTTAGGAACATCTTTTTTGTAGCAGTCGCCACCACAATGGAATCAACATGGTGTCCTTCACTCTAAAATGGTTAGTTGTTAGGAGCCAATAAAATTGTCTCAGTCTTCCAGGGTATCAGTTTAGACATGTCCTGCTCTTCCCTTACTTTGGAATAGACCAAATCCACAAACGTATCTGGAGGGGGCACTACCATGCAGTTGAAGAAGAGGAATTATAGGCCTCCTGTAAGATTTGTTCTTTGGGGAGTAAGGTTCTGCTGGCTATGTGCTCCCTCTTTATCATCATCTCCAATTGCTAAAGGAAAGATCCTCTAGAGGGGATTTGGTGAACACTTTCCCTTCATCCAAATCTGTATCCAAGGTGACAGACTGTTGGAGAATCAATATGTTTCTTCTTGCACTTTCTTTTCCTGGGAGAGGGGGAAGCTAACCTGTCTGTCCTTGTCAGAATTGCCTTGTAAAAGAAGAAATCCTAGATTCCCCAGAGCCAGCCTATGCATCCTTTTGACCTGAGGAAGCATACAAGAAGCCCTGCCCAAATGTTCTGATTCAGTGGCATCACTGGGTGGAATTGACATTGTTGTAGCTATAGGAGTAGTTCCCTTCTGCACCATGTAATCCAGTGAGATACTCAGACAGTTGGCATTGGTGCTAATGGCAAAACTACTGAAGACAAGATGGGAACTTGTAATGGTACCAAAATTTCCAGGGCTGAAGCTGAATCAGACACTTCCAGTCCCAAGGTGCCAAATGCTGATGTCTCTGATGTTAAAAATTGCAGTGATGGTATCAGTGTCAACACCTTTATACCAAAAACCCCAGGACCCCACAATTATTATTTATTTATTTTATTTAACATTTACTGGGAAAGTCTGACTGGGAGAGAGCCCATTTTCAGAGGAGGCCTGGGGAGAAACGCTCCAGATGCATATCTTTGGAATGTTGGAGGAAAGCATAGCACCTGGAGGAAACCAATGAGAATGCAGGGAGGACATGCAGACTCTGCACAGAATGCACCCCAGCTGAGAATCGAACTGGAGAACCTCTTGCTGTGAGGTGATAATACTAACCACTGCACCACTGTGCTGCCCATGACCACCAATATGATCAGCATCCAGACTAATGGTGAAGAAGTTGTTAGCATCAATGAAATGTAATCAATTTGCATGAAAACAGGGCCAGCACTACAATCAGAGCCAATCCCAATACTATCCAGTGTCAGATTAGGGCCTGAAGGAGGAAAGGTTGAAGGAGTAATTTAGGTCAAACCTTTGACCATGGTGGGAACTATTAGGCCAATGACGATGCCATACCAAACCAGGGTCTGGACAAAGGCTGCCACCATGTACTCCTAATCTTGTTAAGTCAGGCTGCTGAGAAACCTATGACAGTGTATAGAAGCAGCAGATAATGGCCTGGAAGAGATCAGTTCTGATATTTTTTCAGACAAAAATCTACCTGCACTGTGCCAAGGAGTGGAATATTCCTTGATGCCAGAATAATCCTGCCGTCAATGGACAGACAACCTCAGTTATGATAGTCTGGGTCAGGAAGAGGAAACACCTTGATAAGGAGACCACAAGACCCTACAGTGGCATTGCTGGGGAAGGAGAAATAGCCTGGCGATAGTCAGCCTAGAGGACTTAGCAGGGGAGAATTTCTTCAATATAGAGGGTTCATCTGTGTTTCATTTCTCTTATTTCATCTCTGGTTGGGTGTGTGGTAATGAGGCCATCATGTGGAATCAGGAGGGTCCACAACCTTGGACTACAACTTTGTTATGCAGATCTTCTAAAGTTCTGGTGCAGAATCCTTTACAAATTGAACAGTAACTGTTAATACATGGCACTCTTAGCCAAACCTGATAAAATTATGAGGGTGCTGAGAGGGCAATTTATTCCCACACTTTTTAAATTTTTCACATCTCTGCTTGGGTTCTTGGCCATGCTTAATTGCACTAGTGACAAATCCACTTAAAAGAGAGAAGTAAAGAATAGGTTCCATGCCCAAAAGTGAGACAGAGAAGAAGGGAAATAATGCAAGATAGTACAGGGCTGGGGAAAAAAAGGATCAAAGTCAAATAGTCCTCAACAGAAGCTAACGACAGAATAAAACAAAATACAATGCAGTTTATCTTATATGTTCCTTGATCTGACGGAAAAAAATGTTTGTTTGTTGTATTAGTGGTGGCAAAGAGATCTGGATGCTTCCCAAGCACGGGATTTTATGTACAGGTATGAGCTTGTGCATATGAGGAGTTTGTTGTCTTTACTAAAGGGTGGCAAAGACATCTGTTCTGCTGTTATAGTGCCCAGACAGGACCTGAGAAATCTTATATTTATATTTTTCAAAATGAAGGAACTGAAAATGGCTAGGTAGAGTTCAATGTTTAGGCATCAGTACAGGCAAATGCTCCTTTGCTAAGAATACAGTAAACACTATAGGAAGTCCAAGGAGTAATGCTATCTGAAGACCAGAATAGAGAGACTACGACTAAATAAGCTTTTCAATAAGCAAAAAATAGTCAGGAAAACACAAAAAAATCAGAGATTTAAGTATAAAAATCTCAACTCTTCTCATGATGAAGTTGTTAAAATTAACAATGGACAGACCTACACAGGAAATTAAGTGCAGACTAATGCATATGAGAGAGAACCATGGGAATTTATGTTTCAAATAGGTTCAAAGATTCATAGGTGTATACTAGGCTAATGGCCCTGGAGCCTTTACAAGCCTAGCCCATAGGAGTACCCTGGAATCGTGCCACTCGACCTTAGTTCCCAATGTCTCTGTTAAGTAAAGCCACTGGAGTGATCTCCAGTGTGAATTTTCTATTTCCCATCCACTCATCAAGATTTTTCTTGAAGAGGGCCATTGAGGTGCTCTGTTTCACATCTGTGGGAAGTCTAGCATGGGCAGTCTCTGGGTTATGAACCTGTCCCTCCAGCATTTTCTGTTGATTGTGGTAATGAGGTTGAGGTCTCTGGAGCATGTGATGTTGAAGGATTGGGATTTCTTTAGATGTAGCATTTCTAACAGAGCTGGGTCAGACATGGCTTTGTAAGTCAAGCAAAGATCGTCTCTAAGTAAGCGACATGAGACAGAGAATAGTTGAAGTTTTTTGAGTCTGTCCATATAGGACAAGTGTTTAAGGCCTAGGATCCTCTTTGTGAGGTACTTTTGTGGCCTCTCCAGTTGTTGCAGGTGTCTAGTGAGGTACATGCCAAATGGGGCATTGTACTCAATGATTGGCCTAATGAGGGAAGAGTAGAGGGAGACAATGACCTCTTTCTTCCTGGATGCAAAACCCTTAGTAATTGAGATGTGCCACATAGAAGGACTTTCTAACCACAGTGGCAATGTGGTGGTCAAAAGAGAGGTTGCTGTTAACCTGTGTTCCCAGACCTCTTATAATGACTTTGGATGACCACTGATGTGGTAATTCATGGGAACCCACTTTTTCTCAAAGAGAATGACGACAAATATTTAGCAATGAGCTTAAGGCCATGGTTCTGACACCAGTTGTGGGTCTCAGTGAGGCCTTTCCGTAGGATATCAACATAATTTGGGGAGTTAATAATAGCTCCCAAGTTGCAATCATCTGAGAACTTTGTCAGCCAGAGTCCCTTTGTGTTGGCCTGTACTTCAGAGAAGTAGATAGAAAACAGGAGAGGACCCAGGACTGAGCCCTGTGGGACTCCACTCGTGACTGGTTAGCAGTCTGACTTGGAGTCAGCTACTTTCACACTGTGGGTTCTATCTGTGAGCTAGTTTGCAACCCACCTAGTGATATATGGGTTGCTGCCTAGCTTAGTGAGTTTTTCTGTTTCCCGAGTGGGGAATAGTATCAAAGGCCTTGGCCAGATCAAGGTTGGCTGTATGAACCACCTTGCCTTCATCCACAGATCTAGTGACTGACTCAGAGAAGTTGACCAGGTTGAGCAGGCATGATCTACCCTTCACAAAACCAAATTGTGTGGGATCCAGAGTTTGGAGATTCCCTATATATCCTTGTTTATTAGGTCCATGATGATGCATTCCATAGCTTTGCATATCAGACTCGTTAGGCTAATGGGGCAACAGTTCCCAGGGTCCTCCTTTGTGGAAAGGGATGACTGTAGCAGTGCTCCATTTGGTAGGGACCAAGCCTGAGGTGAAGCTATGGTTGAATAGGCTACACAAGTGAGGTGCCAGTTCACTCTGTAGTTCATGTAGAACACAGCCAGGGATATTGTCAGGTCCCAAAGAAGCTGTATTCCTGGCCATGGACAGTGCTATTTTAACCTGTGCAGCAGTAATACTGGGTGCCTAGCAATCTACTTGAATTGTGATTGGTCCTTTGGGGGGGGGTAAAGTTGGCAATTAATCTGTCAGCCAGTATATTGGCAATATCTGTTGGCTCGGTATAGGAGATACCATTGTGCAGTAGCTCATAGCAAATCTGGGTATTGCCATGGAGATTCTTTACATAACTATAGAAGGCCTTGTGGTTGTCTTTACTATCTGCTGCAATTCTGTTTTCATAGCTAGCTTTAGAGGATTTGATGAGAGATCACAACTTTTTGTTGAGGCTGATAAAGGAGTTTTTCCAGTCTTCGGAATTTACCTTACAGATACCATTGTGCAGTAGCTCAGAGCAATTGTGGGTATTGCAGTGGAGATTCTTTACAAAACTATAGAAGGCGTTGTGGTTGTCTTTACTATCTGTTGCAATTCTGTTTTCATAGCTAGCTTTAGAGGATTTGATGATGGATCTCAACTTTTTGTTGAGGCTGATAAGGGTTTTTTTCCAGTCTTGGGACTTCACCTTATTCCACATCAGTTTCCTCCTTCGGTTGTAGAGTTTGTTTATGGCAGGAGACCACCAGATTAAGATCCTTTTTTTGGAGGAGAGTGTCTTGATTCTATTGGGTATGATGAGATCCATGCATTTGTGTATATGTTCGTACAGTGCACTGGTGTATGATACTGCGGTCGTGCAACTATTCTCCATTTGCATGGGTGTCGTGAAGTTAGCCACCACTGTTTTAAGAGCCCAAAGTTAGCTTTGGAGAAGTTTATAATGGTGCTTACCTTTGCAGTGTGGGTGGGTGGGAGGAATGTGGATTTCCAAACTGATTAGTTTGTAGTCAGATCTAACCAGGGAGGAGTTGACTACTGGCGTAGAGCAATGGTCGCCCATGTTAGTAATGACCAGGTCAAGGATGTTGCTACCTCTAGTGGGGTACGAACGAGCTGGTCCAGGGCATTGGAATTAATGAATTCCAGGAAATGTCAGGCAAGTGTATTGGTACATGAGTAGTTTTCTCAGTTAATGGAGGAGTAGTTGAAGTCACCCAGTATGAGAGTGTTATATTGGACCCTAATATTCTCCAGGGTGCTTAAGAACATGGTGTGTGAGTCTTGGGACATGGTTGGGGACCTACAGCAGGCTACAACCTGAATCATTGTCTTATCCAATGTTAGCTGCACCTGAAGTATCTTGATGCGTTACGTCAGGCTACTTTTGAGCATTTTCTGGCTTGTTAAACTTGATTTCTGTGTTGGTAACTGTATTTAGAACACAACCTAGAGCTGATTACTGAATTTCCTGCCTGCACTCATTTTTAAAATCGTTTTTTTCTTAAAACTTGCATTTTATCTGTCTCTGGCCTAGCACTCAAGTGTGGGGTCATTTACTGCACTGTTCTAACTTGTTGATACTTGTGAACCTCTGCTTTCCTTAAAAAAAACAAAAAAACAAAAAAATCTTGCTTTTTTCCCCACTTTTCTGAGATTTAAAAAAGTTCAGTTACAGATTTAAGCAACGAACACAACTACTGAAGAAACAAATATGAGGCTATATGCTGTCTCAGCTAAATAAACCAGTACGAGTGAAACTGGACCTGGTCAAGTAGAAGAAAACTTTAATGTGAACACACATAAAAACTAAAACATCGGTTAAGCGCTTTCATGCGTGCAATACAGACTTCATTAGAACACCAGTTCAGTGTATCCATTAGCAAATTTAAATACCTTTTGGCGCCAAAAACAACTGTGAGAATACTCTCATTTAAAGAGCCATAATATAATAAATACAAAGCATACATAAATACTTAATAAATATCAATCTAACAATTCATCTATTTAAAACATATATAAATATGTGTATCTAATATGATTAAAAATATTTAAAATATTTAAAAATTGTGTTATGGACTCAGCTACTAATCTTACAAGAGTTGTAATACAGGTTTAATAGTAATAAACTCATTTATACCCAGGAATTTTGTGGCATTTGTTAACATTTGCCAAAAGATTTCCCTTTTGCTTAACTGTGCCTTATAATTACCTCCCCCCCCGGGGCGAGATATGTACTTGATCTATTATGGCAAATTTGAACCTATGAGTCTCACCATACCTATCTATATGCCTAAATAATGCATTTTTTCTATCCTTAACATTAATCTTATATAAATGTTCATAAATACGCTTCTTAAACTGTCTCTCTGTTTTTCCTATATAAAAGGCAGTACATGAACTACACTTAGCTAAATAAACTAAATAAACACAAAACTAGGTTCCTTTCCAATTACGTTCAATAATTCATCATCCAATACTAAATTATTCCAATGCTTTTTTAGAATATTTTTGACATCTGTCACACACGGGGAATATGTTAATACACACACTCTACTGAATTCTTTTTGTTCATTATTTCTCCCACTTAATGTATTAAATTCCTCATTACCAAGTATAGGTGGGTATTTTTTACCCCATTCTTTAATAACATAATGTGATATATCATCTAATAAAGCCAGCGGATATCCTCTATTTATAAACATAGTTCTAATATTATTAATTTCACCTTTCATTTTACTATAATCTGAGGTCATTCTGGCTACTCGTATACATTGACCTTTATAGATGTTTTTAAGTATATATTTAGGATGATTGCTAGTGTAGTCAAGGTATCCATTCGAGAAAGTCTCCTTTCTAAATATTTCTGACTGAAAACCAATTTCAGCATGACTCACATAAGTATCTAAATAAGCAATACCTTCATGTTTAACATTATATGTAAATTTCAAAAAATCACTAGTGGTATTTATGTATTCCAAAAACTCAGTGAGAATATCCATGGGTCCATCCCATAATAGGAACATATCATCCAAAAATCTTGTGTAGTATGTAACATGTTGAAAGTAACCACTATTTATGAGATACTGATTTTCCCATTCAAGCATTACTAAATTAGCGAAAATGGGGGCACAGGACGCACCCATGGCCACCCCTCTTGTTTGTTTGTAATACTCTCCCTCAAAGTAAATATAGTTATATTCCAAGACCAGGCTCATCATATCAATTATCAAATTAATACTATCCCAACTAAAATGGGAATATTTCCTCAGACTCTCACAAAATAATTCCAGTCCCTGTTCCTTGGGAATACATGAAAATAAATCTACAACATCAATGGTGACATATATCAAATTACTTTTCCATTTATTCTTAGTTAACTGGGACAGGAACATCCATGAATCCTTGACTACATGTGGGGTATTGCTATAAATATGTTTAACCCATCTATCAATGGCAACTCCTATATTAAAGGTCTTGGACCTACTTCCTGATATAATAGATATGAATGGTGGGTTGTAAATATTCTTATGTACTTTTGGGATACCCACAATTGTGGCTAATATGGGGTTTTAATTTTTCAAAAAATTATATGTATCAACTGTAATTCTATGGTCTACTAAATATTCATCTAATGCTAGATCTATTTTATAATAACCTATATTTATTTCATTACGGGAAACTACCTCATAATTCCCAGAATCAATTCATATACTCTGGACTTTATTAATATAATCAATAGTGTTGTACAATACTATACCTGCACCTTTATCAGGCTTCATTACTCTAATGGCTTTATTATTTATCAAATCAGTAAGACATTTCCTCTCTTTATAAGTCAAATTATCTGTGTATCCCCTTCTCTTTATGAACTTGTTATATTCATAAATATCTAAACTTACAGATGCCTCAAAATGTAGCACATTTTTATGTGGTGGGGGAATAAATGTACTTTTTTTCCTCATTTGATTTAACGACCCTATATTATTATTATTATTTTGATGCAAAATAGCTAAATTTAATCTACGGCAGAACAATTTAATTTCCGTGATAGTATCTACCACATAAAATTTTGAAGTAGGTATGTATTTCATACCTTTTTGAAACAAAGAAAAATGTTCATCATTAATTTGTAAGGTTGTGTAATTAAAAATTTTAAATCATTGTATATAAAAACAACTTGTCTTTCTTCATTTGCAGATAAACTGGTATTACTATCTATATCACCTAATGCTATAGCACATGTTTCATTCTGTAATGACACTCCTACTGGTACAAAACAATTGATATCAATCATCTCACATACTGATTTTTCTTCTGATAATTCATTTTCTGTTGTGGGGTGAAAAACCTTCCCCCCTGAAAATTCGTACCAGTCTGTCTGTTATCTATCCTATTTTCATAAACATCCATTCTATGAGCAGGATCATACTCTTTTTTCCATATATATGCTCTATTTTCTTCATATTGTTCCACATCACGTTGTAACTTTCTATATTTTCTATTATATATCTTTTCTACCTTACTATCTGCTAATTTGTACTGCTTATCATATAAATCTTTCCACTGAGAAAATAATAAATCTGTAACAATAATATTATTTAATTTTTCAATCTCATTAATCAAAATACTTAATTTCTCGTCATTTTTCTTAATAATTAATTTCATATAGCTGATGCCAAAACTATTAAATAAATTATTAAATTAATTTTTGGTCTCATGATTCAAAGACACACCCATAGGCATTTTAAAAAATCTGAGTCCCATAGGGACAATACCTAATACAATGCATTTATTCAAATATGCATTATCCACTTTAATGCTTTTAACTGTAAATAATAATTTACCCAAGCTATATATCATGTCTTTTAACATGCCTTTGTTATTATGTACATTCCTATTACACATTTCAGAATCATGGACCTTAGCAACCACAGAAAAATCAAATTCATTAATTAAAAAATTGTCCAATCTATTCAAATTCCCCGTGTTATGTTGTTGCGCTGAACATGCAACAACTGAAGCTCTAGGGCTAGAAGTGTTGAAAACAGTACCTTTTTTACAGTCCGGTTTAAGTTTATTTTTTGCTGTTGCTGAGTATGTTCTAAGGGGTGCCTGCCATTTCGGACAAGCTCCCATACACTCAATATCTTCCTCAACTTGGAACAAAGAGAAATCAAATGTCAGATCCTGTTCATTGTAGCGACTGCTATTACGAGCTGGTAAATGTTCCATACAGGTTTTCGAAGAATTCACGCTCCTAGCTAAACAATTAGTCTCACCCTGTCCGTTCGGTATCTCCATGGAAGTGGAACGTTGTGTAACATGAGGCGGGGAGCGCTTGTCCATAACCTCATTAGCAGACCTCCAATTAACTAACGTTTTCTGTAGCTGGCCAACAACATCCGTAAGACGGGAAACATTGTCTTTTAAAATAACAAGCTCCGTTTTAATTCGCGCCATCTCCTCCTTGTCCAGTAAGGTCTCAGTCACTACTTCAGTACTGTCCATAGCCGCTATTATGTACAAACCAAAGCAACAAACACAACTACTGAAGAAACAAATATGAGACTATATGCTGTCTCAGCTAAATAAACCAGTACGAGTGAAACTGGACCCGGTCAAGTAGAAGAAACTTTAATGTGAACACACATAAAAACTAAAACATTGGTTAAGCGCTTTCATCTGTGCAATACAGACTTCATCAGAACACCAGTTCAGTGTATCCATTAGCAAATTTAAATACTTTTTGGCGTCAAAAATAACTGTGAGAATACTCTCATTTAAAGAGCCATACTATAATAAATACAAAGCATACATAAATACTTAATAAATATCAATCTAACAATTCTAACATATTTATAGCAATACCCCACATGTAGTCATGGATTCATATATCAAGGATTCATGGATGTTCCTGTCCCAGTTAACTAAGAATAAATGGAAAAGTAATTTGATATATGTCACCATTGATGTTGTAGATTTATTTTCATGTATTCCCAAGGAACAGGGACTGGAATTATTTTGTGAGAGTCTGAGGAAATATTCCCATTTTAGTTGGGATCGTATTAATTTGATAATTGATATGATGAGCCTGGTCTTGGAATATAACTATATTTACTTTGAGGGAGAGTATTACAAACAAACAAGAGGGGTGGCCATGGGTGCGTCCTGTGCCCCCATTTTCGCTAATTTAGTAATGCTTGAATGGGAAAATCAGTATCTCATAAATAGTGGTTACTTTCAACATGTTACATACTACACAAGATTTTTGGACGATATGTTCCTATTATGGGATGGACCCATGGATATTCTCACTGAGTTTTTAGAATACATAAATACCACTAGTGATTTTTTGAAATTTACATATAATGTTAAACATGAAGGTATTGCTTATTTAGATACTTATGTGAGTCATACTGAAATTGGTTTTCAGTCAGAAATATTTAGAAAGGAGACTTTCTCGAATGGATACCTTGACTACACTAGCAATCATCCTAAATATATACTTAAAAACATCTATAAAGGTCAATGTATACGAGTAGCCAGAATGACCTCAGATTATAGTAAAATGAAAGGTGAAATTAATAATATTAGAACTATGTTTATAAATAGAGAATATCCGCTGGCTTTATTAGATGATATCTCACATTATGTTATTAAAGAATGGGGTAAAAAATACCCACCTATACTTGGTAATGAGGAATTTAATACATTAAGTGGGAGAAATAATGAACAAAAAGAATTCAATAGAGTGTGTGTATTAACATATTCCCCGTGTGTGACAGATGTCAAAAATATTCTAAAAAAGCATTGGAATAATTTAGTATTGGATGATGAATTATTGAACGTAATCGGAAAGGAACCTAGTTTTGTGTTTAAAATGGGTACGAATATTAAAAATTTATTAAATAGAATGATTGATACAGTTAAGACTATTAACACACACACCAAAAACTGTGGGTTGTGCAAACAATGTTCTGCTATTAACGAAGTGGAAGGGATCAGATTGGATGATATTAATAGGACATATATGAACTTTAAAAAGGGAAACTGTAATAGTAAAAATATAGTTTATTTAGCTAAGTGTAGTTCATGAACTGCCTTTTATATAGGAAAAACAGAGAGACAGTTTAAGAAGCGTATTTATGAACATTGATATAAGATTAATGTTAAGGATACAAAAAATGCGTTATTTAGGCATATAGATAGGTATGGTGAGACTCATAGGTTCAAATTTGACATAATAGATCAAGTACATATCTTGCCCCAGGGGGGTAATTATAAAGCACAGTTAAGCAAAAGGGAAAGCTTTTGGCAAATGTTAACAAATGCCACAAAATTCCCGGGTATAAATGAGTTTATTACTATTAAACCTGTATTACAACTCTTGTAAGATTAGTAGCTGAGTCCATAACACAATTTTTAAATATTTTAAATATTTTTAATCATGTTAGATACGCATATTTATATATGTTTTAAATAGATTAATTGTTAGATTGATATTTATTAAGTATTTATGTATGCTTTGTATTTATTATATTATGGCTCTTTAAATGAGAGTATTCTCACAGTTGTTTTTGGCGCCAAAAAGTATTTAAATTTGCTAATGGATACACTGAACTGGTGTTCTGATGAAGTCTGCATTGCACAGATGAAAGCGCTTAACCGATGTTTTAGTTTTCATGTGTGTTCACATTAAAGTTTTCTTCTACTTGACTGGGTCCAGTTTCACTCATACTGGTTTATTTAGCTGAGACAGCATATAGTCTCATATTTGTTTCTTCAGTTACAGATTTGCTGTTCTAAACTGTTTGTAAGTTTCTTGGATGCCATTGTTTGCTTGAGCTAAAGGGAAGTCTCTGTGTTCATCAGTGGCAGTGATAAACATTGAGCAGCCTGCCTGCCCCTGTGAGAGTGGTTACTGCCTTGAAACTGTAGTTTTATTGGCCATTTTGGGTCAATTCCTAACTCCTTGATCTCCCTCTCTTAAAACCCGATTGCCTCGTGGTTTTGGCGTCTTTTTGGACTTGTTGGCTGTTGGTGAAGCACCCACCAAGAGGAGAAAACGCTGAGAGAAGAAAGGAGCCACTTTTGAGATTTTAAGTATTTTGCTTCAGATTATTTGTTAAGTTTTTCTGCATTGCCTCCTACTTCTAAGCATTTTCTGGCTTGTTAAACTTGATTTCTGTGTTGGTAACTGTATTTAGAACACAACCTAGAGCTGATTACTGAATTTCCTGCCTGCACTTATTTTTAAAATCGTTTTTTTCTTAAAACTTGCATTTTATCTGTCTCTGGCCTAGCACTCAAGTGTGGGATCATTTACTGCACTGTTCTAAGTTGTTGATACTTGTGAACCTCTGCTTTCCTAAAAAAAAACAAAAAAAAAAATCTTGCTTTTTTCCCACTTTTCTGAGATTTAAAAAAGTTCAGTTACAGATTTGCTGTTCTGAACTGTTTGTAAGTTTCTTGGAGGTCATTGTTTGCTTGGGCTAAAGGGAAGTCTCTGTGTTCATCAGTGGCAGTGATAAACATTGAGCAGCCTGCCTGCCCCTGTGGGAGTGGTTACTGCCTTGAAACTGTAGTTTTATTGGCCATTTTGAGTCAATTCCTAACTCTTTGATCTCCCTCTCTTAAAACTCTCTTTTGCGCGTTTTTGCGCATGGTGCAACATCGGGCAGCACCGCCTAATTGGGTTTAAACTATTCCTGACTCCACAAAGTCTGCTCTTCACTTTTTCCCTTAGAACTGCTCTATCTCTCAAATTAAACACCATATTCTCATTCTAAGGCCCCTCACTGGTCCAAATAAGTAATTTTACAAGTTAGCACTAATAAACCATAAGCACTACTTACTCTTATACTCCCTACGATTACCTTGTCCCCTATTGGTCCATTTTCATTCAGTTCCCTATATTACTCTAGCATGTCCAAAGGTCAGTCAATGGTTTTCTCTCCAGTCCAGCTGGTGAATCTAGGAATTTTGAGGCAATGTTACAACTGTCTCATGTACACGGACAACCCTCTCCTCCTCCAAACAGGTTCAAATATATGTGAGAGATGCAACCATATAGCCAAACTGGAGGCTGATCTCTCTCACCTCAAAACTGGTGTAACCAGTCAGGAGGATAAGGTAACCTCACACAACACAATTCCAGTATCACATAGTCCCACCACAACAGCGAACCAAACACATAAAAACACAAAAACATACTTGGAGGCTCTAAATAAAAATCTACCTAAGCAACAGAGGCCTCCAAAGCAGACATCCAAGCAAACGCTACCCCAAAACAAAACATGTACAACACATAGCACACAAAGTCAGTGTGCCAAGCAGTCACAGCCCTTAAGGCTGAATAACACACCTGATACTCTTGTAATAGGTGACTCTATTGTCAGACACACTGACATCCCGCTCACCAGGCTGAATAAAGAGAAGGTCACAGTGAGCTGCCTGTCGGGCGCTAGGATCTGCCACATAATGCAAGCACTCAGGTCACTCCAAAGCAAATATAAATATGACTCAGTCATTGTACATGCTGGCGTGAATGACCTGAGACGTACCTCCCTCGACTACATGAAAAGAGACATAGAGGAGCTCTCTGATCATGTAGCCCAGGCCGGTATGACCCTGACCTTGAGCAGCATCTTACCCTCACCTAGAATGATGCCACAGTATAAAGACAAAATGATCGATTTTAACAATTGGCTAAAATTTTGGTGTCATTCAAAGGGGATCCAGTGTCTGTCAGCCTGGGATGACATGCTCGACAAGCCACGTTGCTTTGCTAGGGACGGCTTGCACCTGTCACCCCTGGGCTTTCAGATACCGGCAAAGGCTCTTGCCACCCCCATAGTGCCTTTTTTAGGCAAGGCTCAAAAGTCAAACCCACCTCCATAGACAGCACAAGGAACAAGAAACTAAGGGTAATGATGCTAAATGCCAGAAGTCTTAACCTCAAGATGCATGCACTCAAAGCTCTCCTCAGTATGGAGAACATCAATATCTGTGCAGTGACAGAAACCTGGTTCAAGGCTCCAGAGAGCACCCCAGCACTACCAGGTTATACCTCATATCATGCTTTTCAGCCCCAAAACCCGGACCGAACCACAAAAGGAGGGGGAGTTTCCATATTTATCAAGGATATCCACACCTCCAGGTTAGTGGCATTGCACAAAGTATCGGAGACCATCCATGTGCAACTGACAGTGGGCAAGACTGCTTTTCAATTTATAGCATCCTACAGACCACCCTCTCAAAGTCAGGAATCCCACTCGGCTTTCCTGAAAACATTGGAGAACATGAAGATCTCTCCGAACACCATTATATTGGGTGACGTCAACTACCCAAAGATAGACTGGGAGCATTACTCAAGCCCCAGCACCTTAGCCCAAAGGTTCCTGGAATTTATAAACTTAAATTCTATGGAACAACTAGTCACCACTCCCAGAAGAGGGGAAAACATACTAGACCTGATCATTACCAACATGGGGACTCTATGCTCCATACCAGAAGTATATCCCTCATTGGTAAGATCAGACCATAAATTAATTTCACTGGGGATCCACATCCCAACCCCACCCCCAGCCCAGAAAACCACAGTGAAAAACTTCTCAAAAGTGAACTTCACACTTCTCAAAACCAAAGTGGAATCCTTTAAGGCCTTAGGGCCAGTGGAAACTATGGCCCAAACTGCAGAATCCTATATAAATGCATTCTATGGACATCTCCAGGAATGCATGGATCATGCTATCCCAAACAAAATCAAGACCCAATCATCCAAAGGCAGGCGTCCAGTCTGGTGTACCCCAGCCATAAATAAAATGTACAACAGAAAGAGGAAGCTACTACATGATAGAGCAAAATCCCTAAAAGGGAAGGCATCTCTGATCAGTACTAGCAAAAAATTACGATCCCTCATAAAATCCTCCAAGGCCAGCTTCGAGAGAAAAATTGCACAGGACACTAAAGACAATCATAAGGCTTTTTTCAGTTATGTTAGGAACCTGGGATGCAACTCCCAGACTTGTTCTGAGTTGATTCTAAGCAACAAAAAATACACTGAACCCACAGACATCGCCAATATCCTGGCAGACAGGTTCAGTGCAAACTTCTCCACCCCCCCCCCAAAAGAGCAAGTATCTATCCCGGCAGAGTGCAGCCTCCCAAACATCTTTGATGCTCAGGTGAAGGCCGCCCTCTCCAAAGCAAAAAACACTGCTTCCATGGGTCCAGATGGAGTCCCGGGTTGCGTCCTACATGAACTCCAAGAAGAACTAATCCCTCAAGTAAAACTGCTATACAATCTCAGCCTCACTACAGGATATGTGCCCAAAGAATGGCGTACAGCAACAGTGGTCCCACTCCACAAAGGTGGCACCTCTGCGGACCCTGGAAACTATTGCCCCATAAGCCTAACTAGCCTAGTCTGCAAGGCTATGGAGAGGATCATCATGGAACTCATAAACAAAGACATTGGGGACCTACAGACACTAGATTCTACCCAATTTGGCTTCATCAAGGGCAGATCCTGCCTTTTGAACTTGGTTGACTTCTTCGAAACAGTCACCAAGGCCATAGATGAAGGGACGGTAGTCCACACAGCCTATCTGGACCTTGCACAGGCATTTGACCCCATTCGGGCATCACAGGTAAGCTATCCAGCCTAAATATAAACCCCTATGTTACAATATGGGTCGCAAACTGGCTCAAAGACAGAACCCACAGAATCAGAGTTGCTAGAGCCATGTCAGACTCAAAACCGGTCACAAGTGGCATCCCACAAGGTTCTGTCCTGGGACCTCTCTTGTTCGGTATTTACTTTTCTGAGGTACAGGCCAACATGGGAGGACTATGGCTCACCAACTTTGCAGATGACTGCAAACTGGGCGCCATAATCAACTCTCCAGCTGACACAAACATCCTTCACAAAGGTCTCGCAGAGACGGATAACTGGTGCCAGAGCCATGGTCTAAAGCTAAATGCCAAAAAGTGTATAGTCATACCCTTTGGCAAAAACAATGTGCCCACAAATTACCACATAGGTGGTAACCCATTAAGTACAGAGAAAGTAATTAGGGATCTGGGGACCCAAGTTGATAGCAATCTCTCCTTTGACAACCACATTGCCAAAGTGGTTAGAAAGACCTTCTACATAGCCCACCTCATCATGAAAGGATTCACATCTAGATCAAGAGAGGTAATCGTGCCCCTTTATTCATCCCTCATCAGGCCCATCATAGAATACAATGCCCCCTTTGGGATGTACCTTACCCGACACCTGCAGCAATTAGAAAGACCCCAAAAGTACCTCACCAGGAGGATCAAGGGACTCAAACAGATGCCATATGCTGCTCGGTTAAAAAACTCCAGCTCTACTCAGTTGCATACCGCCTACTTCGAGGCGATCTATGCCTGACATATAAAGCTATGTCCAACCCAGAATTAATGGACATGCTCCACCTCAGTAAATCTAAATCCCTTAGAGCCACATGCTCGAGGGACTTGAACCTCAGCACAGAAATAAATAGAACATGCTGGAGGGACAGATTCATAACTTAGAGGCTCCCTTCGCTCTGGAATAGAATTCCAATTCATGTTAAACAGAGCACCTCACTGACTCTCTTCAAGAAGAATCTTGATGAGTGGATGGGGGATCGTAGGTTTGTCCCGGGGATTACTTCCATGTCACTATTAGACAGAGGCACAGTAAACTAAACTTTAAAAAGGGCACAGTATACTCAAATCAAGGGGTGGCGTAAGCCAAACACAATCGGGCTGGGCTTATAAATGTCCCAGGGCAGATAGCCTAGTATGAACCTATGAACCAGTCTGGAGGTGTGCACATCCTTTATGAACATGGAAACACCACCACCTTTGGAGCTTCAGTACAAGTTCTGGAGCTGAAAGATGTGGAATGAGTTATAGCCTGGTAGTGCATGGGTGCTTTCTGCTGCTGCTTTGAACCAGGTCTCTGTTACAGCACAAATGTCCAAATGTCGATGGTCTCCATTTTAAAGAGTGCTTTGAGTGAGTGCATTTTGAGATATAGACTGGTAGCACTGAGCAGCATGACCCTCACATTGCAGTTGTTTGTAGCTGTTACTGTGGTAATTTGGTCTTTGGAACACTGCCTAAAAAAGGCACTTTAGGGGTGGCAAGAGCCTCGGCCAGTATCCAGAATCCCAGGGGTGACAGATGTAGGTGATCTCTGGCAAAACATCAAGGTCTGTCAGTCATGTCATCCCAGGCAGGTACTGGAACCCCGTAGAATGACACCAGAAACTTAGCCATTTGTTGAAATCAATAATTTTCTGCTTGTACTGTGGTATCATTCTGGGTGATGGTAGGATGCTGCTCAGGGCTATGGTCTTACCTGCCTGGGCTACATAATCCAAGAGCTCCTCCATGTCTCTTTTCCTGTAGTCCAGGGAGGTACATCTAAGGTCATTCACACCCACATGTACAATGACAGAGTCATATTTGTACATGTTGTTGAGGGACCAGAGTGGGTGCATTATGTGGCAGATCTTGGCACCTGACAGGCAGCTGACTGTTGCTTTCTTCTTATTCAACCTAGTTAGTGCGACATCAGTGTGCCTCACTATCGAGTTACCTATGACTAGTGTGTTGGGCATGCTGTTTTGCCATAGGGGCTTTGGGTTGAGTGGCACACTGTTTAAGAGAGTTATGTGTCTCCTGGTTAGTGTTGTGTTGTGGTGGTCGAGTGCGTTTCTGCCTTGGAGGTCAATGCTGTTTGGATAGATTTTTATTGAGAGCCTCCATGAAGGTGGGTGTGTGGTTTGTGTTTTTATGTGAAGGCAGAGCTGGTGTGTATTCTGGAGGGCTATATGTTCCATGCGGTGTGGTGTAAGTGTTGACCTTCTCCTCTTGACCAGCTATTCTGGTCTTGGCTGGAGAGTGTGTAGCTTCCAATTTGAATATATAAGTACATCTCTCACAAGTCTGAGTGTTGGGAGGTAAGAGGAGAGGGTTGTCAGTGTACATGAGGCAGTTGCTATATTGCCTCAGGATGCCCAAGTTCACCAGCTTAATAGGAGAAAGCAAAAGGAATTGACCTTTAGACATGCCTGGAGGGCTGGGCATTAATAATAAGTACTGGAGCTGTTTCCTTGTAGAACGTTCAGTGTTGGTAGCACTTTTTTTGTGCTACAATAATTGCTACAAGAAATCTGGTAAACTGCTAGAATAATAAGATAGTAAAAGTGCAGGAGAGGAGAGAACTAGCAATTCTAACAGATAAATTGAAGAACAGACTTTGGCACCACTCAGAATCTTACAAACAGTCCTGGATACAACAAATCTGTATCTGTACTAAACTAGTTAAAAAAAAATGGTAAACAAGAGCAAACACCGGCTTTTAAACCAGAAAGTTGAAAGATATGGAAAAACTGCCCAAATGGCCAATAAACTACAATTTCTGGGCCAGAAACCACTCCTCTTGTGGTAGATAAGCTACCTAGTGCTTTCCACTCCCACTGATAAGCTAGAAGGCTAACTTCCTACACAGAAAGGCTGGTGGGGCTCAGAAGCTTGCATACAGTCCTGGATACAGCAAATCTGTATCTGGACTAGACTAGTTACAGGAAAGTTGGGAAACAAATGCAAATGTGGGCTTTTAAACCAGAAAGTTCAAAGAGTTGGAAAAAACTGCCCAAACGGCCAATAAACTACAATTTCTGGGCTAGAAATGACTCCTTTTGTGGTAGATAGGTTACCTAGTGTTTACCACTCCCACTGGTAAGCTAGAAAGCTTCCCTCCAACACAGAAAGGCTTGGGGGCTCAGAAGTTTACAAACAATCCGGGATACAGCAAATATGTATATGGACTAGACTAGTTAGATGAAAGGTGGGAAAGAAGCTCAAACATGGGCTTTTAAACCATAAAGTTGAAAAAGATGAAAAAAACTGCCCACATGGTCAGTAAACTACAATTTCTGGGCCAGAAACCACTCCTCTTGTGGTAGATAAGCTACCTAGTGCTTACCACTCCTACTGATAATCTAGGTGTCTTCCCTCCAACACAAAAAGGCTAAGAAGCTTACAAACAGTTTTGCATACAGCAAATCTGTATCTGGACTAGACTAGTTACAGGAAAGGCAGAAAACATGCTTAGATTCTTTTTATAGAAAAGCAGCTAAAACACCACTAAAAACAATTCAAGTGCAGTGCAAGCTAGCACACTTGAGTGTGTAGCAATATTAAAGAAAATACAGTTTAAATAAATGCAATTTATTCAAACTGTATTCTGAACTGAATTCAATTATTGTTTTGTTCAACAACAGTTAAAAAGTGCCAAAAATATACCTATCAGCTGAGAAGCAGACTCAATCAGAACACTAGGAGATTCTTGCAAAGTTTTTTTTTTTTTTTTAGTAAAGTGGAAAGGGAGAAAGGAGGAACAGAAGATAATTCAAGGTTAAGAACCTAAGTGGGTTGGCCTTCTCAAACATTCTCTCTGTATTAGGTAGAATGAAATAATGATACTAGACTGGGAGGAGTTTCCCAGATGAAATTTATAGTAGGGGCGGTCAACTGCAAAATCACCAACTGCAAGAACAAGACACCAATAGGGAGGGAGGGTAGGAAACTATTACAGCTACTAGCTACACTATTAGTCAAAAAACACTGCAGAAATGTTTATCACAGCAGGAAAAACAGCAGTGATCCCCTCCTCTGATTAGCTCTGTGTTCTCTATCAGCAGAAGATGGCTGCCAGAAACACAGGAAACTCAACAAACAAAACAGCCAGGCCTGGATAACAGCAGGCCTCTATCCAGACTATTCTACCTGACTAGAATGCAGAAACCTCAGAAAAAATGCACAGAAAAGCACAGCTAGAGCACACACAAAGAGAAAATACAACTCTCAGTATGAAAAAGCAGTTTACAGTTAAGTAATTCAGTAAAAATGCAAGTACAGTAATGGAACACTATCTAGCAATTAAAATATAGTTAAAACTGTATAAAACAGTACACAAATGCAGTGAAACAGTAAAAAAATATAACAGTGCAACATGTAGTAGATTAGCTGTATAGCACAATTATAGGCATTAAGAAGTGCAATTCAATGAAATAAATGTAAGAAATAACTTATTCTGCTCTTGGAGTCTTAGGGAATTTCTGCTTTGTCCCAGTGATGAATCACCACTCCATAGCCTTGCAAAAACAAGCACAGCCCCCTGCAGACACAGGGGTGTAAATACCAGAAAAGATGGAAGAATCTAGAAGTTCGAATTACTACCCAGTCCTGCTAGCCCCTGATCTTTCAACCACTTGTGCTAGAGAAGGTCAGGTAACCCATTTACTCTCGATAACAGAGAGGATAAGACACTATCAGCAGAAGATGGCTTCCAGAAACAGGAAACTCAGCTAAAACAAGCAACCAGGCTTGGATAACAGCAAGCCTCTATCCAGACTATGCTACCTGACTAGAACACAGAAACCTTACAATAACTGCACAGACAAGCACAGATAGAACACTCACAAACAGAAAATACAACTCTTAGTATGACAAAGCAATTTACAGTTTAGTAATTCAGTAAAAATGCAATTACAGTAATGAACACTATTACAGCTACTAGCTACACTATTTTAGGCAGAAAACACTACAGAAATGTTTATCACAGCAGAAAAATAGCAGTGAGACGCTCCTCTGATTAGCTCTGTGTTCTGTATCAGCATAAGATGGCTGCCAGAAACACAGGAAACTCAACAAACAAAACAACCAGGCCTGGATAACAACAGGCCTCTATCCAGACTATGCTACCTGACTAGAACACAGAAACCTCACAAACAATGCACAGAAAAGCACATATAGAGCGCTCACAAACAGAAAATACAATTCTCAGTATGAAAAAACAGTTTACAGTTAAGTAATTCAGTAAAAATGCAATTATAGAAATGAAACACTATCTAGCAATGAAAAATACAATTAAAACAGTATAAAACAGTATGCAGATGCAGTGAAACAGTAAACAAAAGCTTTATAACAGTGCAAAATATAGTAGATTAGCTGTATAGCACAATTATAAGCATTAAGAAGTGCAATTCAATGAAATAAATGTAAGAAATAACTTACTCTGCTTTTGGAATCTTAGGGAATTTCTGTTTTGTCCCAGTGATGAATCACCACTACACAGCCTGGCCAAAACAAATGGTATACAACTAAAACTCTGAGTGAAGGTTCAACAACCATGGGTTCGATGACCATGGATCAAAATTTGATTGGCTGAACCTGTGTTGTTAATCCTTCATTTTTGCGAGTGTTGGTTTAGCAAATGCATTGTGCATTTGCACAAAAGTGGTCGGTCTTATGACAAGAAATCACGGTACAGTGCGGATCATGAAATTTGCCCTTTTCCCCACTGTAGTGCGATCTTGGAGTTGGAATATTTAATCTGCAGGGGGGTCCAGGAGTGCTTACATCCTGCTAAATAGTTTCACCATGTGGTATGCAGTGTTTGACTGCAGTCTACAGATGTCGAGGAAGGTCGAATTCGCATGAGGAAGTGTGTTTGCAAAATTCTGACCTTCTCAACATTCCGTTTCGACCATCTGCTTCGATATTTTAGGCAGGATTTTATTTTGAATGTCGACATTATGATAGTAAACCATCTTAAAAATGTATATTACCATTTTCTGATAGTAGCTACTCATAAAAAATATACTTTAGTTTGTTAGATATGCTATTTATTGCATTTGCGTTTCCATCTGTTGTATATAAAAAAACAAAAACAATTTTATTCAGTGATTTTTTTTCTTTTTTTATAGTTACTTAATGTAACTGGTCACAAAAAACACCAATGATAGCTGGAAAGGTGTGTTTATTCACACAGTATTAAGCACCTTAGTCAGTCACATGGAATAGGACTTCATCAGAATGAACTCTAAACAATGTTCAGGAAAATTATGTGTTTTCCCCAGTGTCCTTTCAAAGATCCTGATTGTTTTGGATGTAGCTGGTATCAAATTTGTCATAGCTGTTTTGATTTATACCTCAATGAATACCTCAGGGAATACAAAATAACACATTTAAATTCTCTCAAACTCTTACCTTCAGAATTTTTTCCCATTCTGTAATTTTTAAGGGATGCCATCATGCCACTGTAATTTAAGTAGTTTAGTTATTTGTCTGAATTATTTATTTATTTCTATTTTTTTAAGTCCTATAGCTAAAGCCAGTAATTCAGAAGCTGATGTTTAGTCATTTAGTTTAATCTCACTTATTGTGACTGAAAGAACTTTAGAACATCAGGCCTGTCTGCTCACCACTGCCTCAAACAGGGTGACATTCTTGGTGATTTTTTGTTTTGTTTAGGAACTTAAATTTCAATGCATTTCACATTTCCAAGTCCCATTCAAATGGGCTACAAATCTTTTTAATGGTGGGAATTCCCTTTTAATTATCCATGTTGACCTTTCATTTCTAATTTGGCTATGTTACATCAGTCAGTATAGCAACTTCTGCCATTCATATTATGGAAGTTGTATGGTCAGTGTTATATTAAGTACAATAAATTGCACCTGGGAACCTCAGGAAGTGAAGCTTGCCTCGATTAGTAACAGTGGTTCTTTTCAACACATGAACAAACTAGGACTAAATAAGCTAAATAATTGTACATAAAGAGATACCATGTCAGGAACATTTACTGTATGTTTAATATTTCTAAAATACGTTAACCATAGTGCATAATCAGCAACAGCGTTCTCTGGAAATATCCAGTGGTAGCTGGTGATGTCAATGCAAGGAAGCTGCAGGAAGTAACTGTATGTAACATTAAGAGAAGAGGGTGGCCTGCACTACAGCAAGTTGATTGCAATTTACCTTTTATAAAAAAACAGCATTCCTACATTCTTCAACTATCATAATTAACCTTTGCAGATTTTCTCTAGTCATCTCTCAGCTGGATGTCTTCATCTCCTCTTCCCTTCATCCTGCATTTATATATATATATATATATATATATATAGAGAGAGAGAGAGAGAGAGATAGATATAGATATATAAAATGTGTGTGTGTCTATACACACAAACACACACCCATCCATCCACACACACACACTGCTCAGGGTCTGCCAGCAGCCCCCTGCTCTTGGTCTTGACATACTTCTCTGTAAGAAACAAAGATCTCTGATGCTGTGTGCAGCAAGCCTTACTTTTAACTGCATAGGTGATTCACATGGGGTTGTGTTACCACAGGTGATTATTACAATCATGACATACAAGCTATACTTGTAACTAATTTTACCATGACACATAGCATATATACAACAATTTTGTATGTGACAGACACTACAGTACAACACACACAGAAATGCATATGTATATGGGAGAATATATTTTGTTGTGGCACAATGTCATAGCGTATAGTGTTTTTTTGCCTCACAGCAAGAGGTTCCTTGATTTGATTCTTAGATGGGCTGCCTTCTTTGCAGAGCCTGCATGTCCTCCCTGTGTTTTCATGGGTTTCCTCCCACATTCCAAAGACATGCAGTAGGTAGATTGGACTCCCTAAAATGGCTATAGGTGTGAGAGTGTGTGTGTGGTATGGAAGAACTACCATGGCAGGGCTAGCCACCTCATGGTGTAAACCTTGGCACTAGATGATTGTCACTGTTGAAGTAACACCCCAACCCCATGTGCAAAAATGGGAAAAGGGGATCATAGACCAATGGATGGATGGGAGAATATATTTTCATTGAAAGCAGAAATTATCAATCTCACAGCCATCAGTGACACCTCAATTACATATAAAACTGATCCACAAATGAAACATCTTTTTGCAGGAGGGCAAGCACATCTACAGCCTCCACCCCCCTTTCCATTATATATTCCAACTCCAAGATCTCACCACAGTGGGAAAAGGCATAGTCCTTGATCATCATTGTACTGTGTGGGAAAAAGCGTTTTTATTACCTCGTCAAACTTTTACTGCATAGAAGCAATAAATGTCAAACACAATTGATCGATGCAGTAAAATATTAAACGAGGATAAAAAAACAAAAAATCAAAAAAAAAAAAAAAGGGCGTAGGCAGGGGGGAAAGCACCCTGCACCCCCCACACTCCCGCTACTTAAATATGCCAACTCCAAGACTGCACTACATTGAGGTAAACGGAAATCTCCCTCTACGGAGATTTCCGTTTACCTGGCCGATATTCTTCACTTTCGATATTGTCATGCCGACAATATCAGATTCAATATTGTCAGCTTGCGACAATATAATACAGACCAGGGAAAAAGGCATATTCCTTGATCACCATTGTACAGTGATCTGCAATATAAAGAGCCAGTACTTTTCAAACAGTTTATTTTCACTCAGCTGCATCAGCTCCCATGGGATCGATGATTTCTGCTGTTGATCAGAATAGATGCTCCCATATAGGTATGCACATATATGAACTCCAGGAGGTCAAGTACATATATCTGTATATCTATATTTATGTATGTGTATATACAGATAGATAAATAGATATGTGTGTGTTGAGAGAGAGAGAGATTGTTACAAGGCAGAACTGATTTTTCAGTAAATACATTTACTGGAGTTTTGATGATTTTTCCATAGTGGTTCCTTGCACCATTTGGCATTGTTTGTGCATTCTGTATCTTGGATAAACACATGTATTGCAACATATTGGATATGGAAATATGCAGTATGATTTTTAATGTTGGCAAAATGCAAAGAAATATGGAGTATGCATTTAAATGTGAGTAGACGGTCACTTGCCCCCACAAATATTGGAGAGCTATCTGAATTACAAGATAGAAAATGGCCTATGATTTATTGCAAAAAAGGCTGTAGTTAAACAACAGGAATTCAGGAAATCATTTCCACTTTGGTGGCTCAATGTAGAGTAAAGCGAGGGCTTTACATGAAAATTCAAGATTTGTGGAGTTCAACAAGCCCTGATGAGCTGTTCATCCAGCCTGAGACTAAACTACCATGAAGCTGTCTTTTGTACCTGAGGAAAAGGCCTGGGATGGACTGTTGATGGTATTTGTTTGCAAGGAGCCCACTTCAGTAAAGAAGCTATGTGAGACTGATCATTATAGAGGAAATAACCAATGTAGTATTTCTTCTGCTGGACAAAAGCTAAATGAGTTGCAATTTTAGTTATGCTTCTATATGAATCTATAAAATAAACCTGTGTTTTTATATACTTGCCTCCAGTGCCATTCAGACAACTATATGGCAATATATGCACACAGACACAGAGACGCACACACACACACACACACACACACACACACACACACACACACACACACACACACACACACACACATACAGGCTCCATTAGTTTGGATGACAAATGCATTTATTGTAGGCTTGCCACCTATCCGGTATTTTTCTGGACTATCCGGAAATCAGAATGATTCTCCAGTAGTCTGGAAAGCACTGTACAAACTCCAACTTTCTGTTTAGAAGCATTGACAAAATGCTGGAGCTTGTTAAAAAACAACCTCTTTCTTTTTTTTCACAAAAAGCATTGCTAAAGCAATGCAGTGAAGTCCAAGATTTTGGAATCATGGATAGAGCAGGGGAGGGGGCATGGCTTCAGTCCGGTTTTCAGCATTGCAAAAGTTTGCAAACCTAATTTATTGTGTACTGAGTTTTGTGGGAAATGTCAGTAGTGAAGGTGGACAAATTATGTTGTAGTCGAACTCCAGGATGTCAGGTGTACCATAATTCAGTACTTTTATCCTTTCTCTGCAGTTTTGCAACCCTTTAGTTAGTTTATATAAGTTTTATTGATGTGAGGGGTACCCCCCATTCTGAGGGTGATATAGGGGCAAATCCCCTACAAAAAACAAAGACTTTTCTGTTTCTTGGTGATTACAATATTTTTTCTTTCAGCGATAGTTATTGGCGATGATATTGTTCAATGTGCTTTCCACTGATAAAACGCTTCCGTGGTATATACCTATATATATATATATATATATATATATATATATATATTTATAGATAGATAGATATATAGACATATATATATATATATATATAGAGAGAGAGAGAGAGAGATATATATATATATATATATATATATATATATATATATATATATATATATATATATACATATAGAGAGAGAGAGAGATAAATATAGATATATAGATAAACACACACACACACACACACACACACACACACACACACACACATAAATACACATATACACACACAAAAAGATTTTTCAGTGTCAGTATATGGCTGGTGCACCAAATAAGGCTAACATTAAACACCAATGATAAGGCAAAAATAAAACAAACATTTGATTAAAAGTTCAGTAAAAATAAAAAAATAAACTGACATAGCAGTAGCAGTAACATATTTACAGCTACAAGATATGTTGAATGGGATAAAGAAAGGGAAAGATCTATATGGCACAGCATAAAAACATGCAGTATTAACAGGTTAACAGACTGATGCAGTAACTTTAGCATTGTCAAAAAACAGAAGACAACAAAAATCTTCATTCTGATCTGTGAAACTCTACACAACACATTTTAGTTCAGTGACAGAAATGTTAAGAGTGGTTCTATCTATCTGAATGCATGAATATGGCATCAAGCTTCATTTCATTGAATGGGGAACAATAATACACCCCCAGTCATTTTGAATATGGCAGGACATTAGTGAAACTGTTTCTGTTTGTAATAAAGTAAACCACCTATTTATTTCTTACTTATGTTTGGTAGATATTTACATTGATCTGTTTATTTGGGTTAGATGGCAACATTCATTCCTTGACCATGGTTGGCCTAGCAGCTGGAGATGTTTTTAATAATTAGAACATATGGGCTTCACCGAAAGAAAGGGGGAGTATCTAGAAGCTAAAGCTCAGATGTTTAGGTAATGTGTGTATATTAATTGGAAAGTCCACTTTGTGGTATAGTTTCAGTGTTTATGCACTTTGTTACATTCCTAAAATTTATTAAAGGTGTCAATGGTCTCTGCAGGACAAGCATCCCATTTGGCATCTGTGGTATAGCCAATTTGTTTGCTATGCACAGAACAGCAATAACTATCATGTATTAACAGGATGTGGTTTTGTTTCACTGTAGGTTATGTATTCAATGACATCAATACTGATAACAATGAACTGGTCTGTAGTGATGATCCATGGAGCTGGATTTTGTTGCAGTTCTGTATACAGCATATCTCTCAACCAGTTAGCACAAGAAATCTAGACAAAGCCAAAAATAATTGGGGACCAAGTCCCAGCATCAAGGACAGATTTTATATTTATTATAGAAGCTAATAAAATGACAAGTTTTATGTTAGCATCCTTTTGCTGATGGATATGAAGTCTAAAACAGAAATATTTATCATTACTTAGTAACTTATATCCACAGTAATTTGCAAAAAAAATAATTATGGGGAACAAACCAAAAATATGAGTAAAAAAATCTGGATATTCTGAGAAGTTCTAGACAGTTGAGAGGTATGACACTGATGGGTGAATTCTATCCATGATCCTGCTAGCATCCTGTACCAAATAGCAATTTCATCCTTCTGGAATAAATTTGCAAATTCATTATCAAGCACATGAGAAGGGGGATTTGTCAGGGAATAAAAAAATAAGGCAATTTCTAAAGTGTTTTATAGAATGTTTTAAAGATATCACCAAGAATTGTACTTGTACCACATTTCTAATAAAAAATAAAAGAAAGCTAAGACCATTTTAACATACCTGTTACAGGCTAGCGTGGCTTTAACTCCTTTTGCTTTCCAGTCTTTGAAATAAACTCAGCAATCATACATTTTAACATCAAGATGATTGAAAACGGTATGTGGGCACCTGGTAGTGTATGAAGACAATTTGCCATTTTGAAGGACTTGAAGTGGCCAGTGTGTATTTTCTTAAGAGACACCAACTGTTCTGGTGAAATAGGAATTTTTAACAATAATTAACTGCATCCAAATACACATTATGTTCAAGATATATGCTTCAATAATAGCCCATTTGTTGTCATTAGCAGAGCTGGATCATGGTCAAATGGGGTCCTAGGCAGGGTAATGGATCAGCCACCCTTACAGGAGCAACACCCTGCTCCTTCCGGCAGCCATTGCAGTATCCCATTACTTGGTTATTTCTCCTCAGTTACCATAAACACTGTTTAAATCTGTGTGCATACTACTTTTTATTTACTTCTACAGTGATTACATATATTTGGATACTTTTATTTCAAATTTTATTGCACAAACACTGAGAGACATTTACTAAACAAAATACAGTCTCACAATGAAAATAGAATTTAGCATTAACAGAAAACCTCATCTCTTGAAACTCACGTTCATCAAAATGACATTGAAACCCACATTCAAAGAAAATGTATCTGACCAGTGGCAGATTAAATTTACCTTTGGGCTGTTTTCAAACCATAGCCCCCTTGCACACATTTAGTACCATGCATACATACATGTGTTCTTTGATTCACCTTCCTGATTGTATTAAATTTATATTCCTTGTATAATACAGCACCACTTGCAAGAGTGCATTTTAAATTTGTAGTTTTGAACACTTTTCCAGTAAGCAATGAAACAAAACATATGAATCAGTAATGACAAAACAGCCCAATTCAGAACATTTCAACTATACAAGTCCACCTAGACATCTGTCATTACAATCTATCAATATCAATCAATATGTAAAAATCTCTGTAGAAGTGCAGTCATCTGAATAATTGCACATTAAAAAGATCTGTAACTAATAAAGACATTGCAATACACAAACAACTTTATATTTCAGTCGGTTATCTACAAATTCAGTGCCTGCTCCCCTTAAACAGTAAATTGCCTATGTTACATTTAAAAAACATGGAAAGCTGGTAATATTGCAGTAAGGAATAGATGGCAAAGTGACAACAGGTTCATAAAAACGTCTCATCCAAAGGAAGAAACACTCAGAACTTCAGCACACCCACCACCACTGAAGTAATACACAGTGTCAGCAATCCATCTACATGGTGTGGAAGTAGAACCCACAGCCTTCCATCTCAAAAGCAAGTATGCAACCTGTTGCGATACTTATACTGGTTTCAATTTCTCTAGCACAAACAGTGACATCCATTTGCAAAACAACACAGTTGCACATTGAAAACAGATTTAGCATGAGTAGCAGTAAACCTCTCTTCCATTGAAACTCACACTTCCTTGAAAATGCATTGAAGCTCACAGTTCCTTGAAAATCCACTGAAACTGAAACTTACAGTCTGGTAGTTGGTGTAGAGGATTCAGACTCTTTTCTCCTGTAACAAAGGTACAGGATATCTGCCTGAGTAAATTAACCTGTCAGCTATCCCTAACCAGGGCATTTCACACAGAAAGAATCTTGCCTGTTTGAGCTTCATTCCTTCTGAAGAAGACAAAGTAGAAACAGTATAGTCAATCATGTGCTTGTGCTTTATCCCACACACAGGAATTGTGTGTTTAAATTCTGTGCAAGCAACTGCAGATGCATGCGGATCCATGACGGTCATTCTTAAAGACAAATACCTTTCAAGAAATGTGATTTTTTTAACTAAAGAGTAAATGTTGGATAATCCTCCCTGGCTAGTGGGCCCCCTGCCAGCCAGTGGACCCTAGACAACTGTCAAGGTCACCTAATGCTAGATCCAGCTCTCGTCCTTAGTAGAGGACAATAATATCAACTTAAAATAAATGTTGTCAACTGATGAGTAGTTGAGAGAGTACAGATCATACAGACCTAGATGTACATCCTGTTGGGGTGGTTAGCTGTTACTAGAAAATGAAATCTACATCTACCTTTGTTGCAAATAAACTATCTGATGAGGGTTTTTTTTTTTTTTTTTTTTTGCCAGCAACTGAAAGAAAGCTGCAACTGCCTTAAGATATCATTTGTTTTAGAATGAATTGTCATTTTTAAAGAGTTTGCTCTGCCTGAAAATTAAAGCTATAGACGTAATATTTCCCCAGGTGGGCAAAATACTGAAAGTCAATACTTTCTTAAGTAATGGATGGAGGAAGAGTCTCATGTATTTAGTTGAAGAGATGCTCCAGAAGGAGTAGTAGATAGGTTGTTTGCAGCTTAAATCTTTGACTGTAAGGCTGGTTGAGAGTATCTCTAGTTTGCTTATGTTATGTCTTAAACCTCACATTATAGACATTTGACAGAATATCATGATTTTCTTAACTAGATTCATAGTAAGAACCATAAATTCATCAGTAATATAAGATGTTTTACAGTTTCATTGCATACACACCAACCTTGAAATAAAGTTTTAGAACATACAGCTGAGACAATGATTCAGTATGTAACAGAAAAAAAGAGAAATACTTAGTGGGCATCCCTGCTTTGCACCTTTTTGCAGGGAGAAAGGAGCCTAAATACAGATAATGTGCAAATGGGCAGACCCACCAGTACTGTTGCTAGTACATCATTTCCTCGGCCTAGAGATATGGCAGCCAGGCCCAAGGAAAATGAAACACTATGGCACAGTGAGCATTTTTAGCTCAATTGCCAGCACCTACGAAGAAGAAGGCAGAATGGAAGAGGGTAGGCATCAAAGGCAGAGGAGCCAAGAAAAGAAGAACCTCAAATTGACTGGTGATAATATTGTCTATAATTTATCTAGTTATGTTCTTAATGATGATGAGTTATTTGTGCTGAACAAAGGCATGTCTTTTGTACCTAGCAGAGAGAGTTCATTTAATGAAATATTAATGGACATGATGTTTTATGGTAGAAATGTGATGTTGCGTACTATGTTCAACAGACATTCATGACATGCAGTGTTAAGACAACCTAGCACATTTGTACCACCGTTCAGTTCAACTATGCAAATGTATTAAAAGATTTGTGAAAATGATTTACAGCAATATTTTGAGAATAACAGAAACAAAAAGTTTTTTAATTTGACTTATGAGCAAAAACAGGCCTTGATAAATTTACAGCGTAATGATGGAATTATAATAAAACAAGCAGACAAAGGGGGAGCAGTAGTGGTGTTAAATAAAGAAAATTATTATTCAAAATTAAATGAATTACTAATAGATACGAATATATATTTAGAAATTTCACCAATAATGCTTAATACAATAATAAAGGTAGTTCATAATAGTATAAAATACTTATTTGAGAATCTGTATATAGACGTTGATTTATATAATTTTTTTAATAATAGAACACTCTATCACTCCTATATTTAAAGCTTTGCCCAAGCTACATAAAAATTCGCTAGACCCTCCATTGAGACCGATTGTCTCAGGCAGGAAATGGGTGACAGAAAACTTTTAGTTATGTACTCACCATAACTTCAGATGTTTGGGATCCATCTCGCCTACATTCTGAATGATGGGTCCGGAGCCGATCCCTCGGCTCCGACTCGGCACGCTTATGCCAAAGAGCGAAGTCTCTTATTGGCTGAGCTTACTATATCCCAGGATGCACCACCAACAGTCCCCCAGATCTAGTTTGTCCGCATACATGCACACATGCATACCCTGCTTATATAACATCGTCAGATGAAACAAGATAAAAACAGTGGAGCTCAAAACCGTTCTATCTCTTCTAATCTGCAAGGCAGGGGAAGGAGGGTGGGTATCAGGAATGTGCGAGATGGATCCCAAACATCTGAAGTTATGGTGAGTACATAACTAAAAGATGTTATGTGATCCTATCTCGCCTACATTCTGAATGATGGGACAGCGTCCTAGCACCTGAATCCTGGGTGGCTCACTGGAAAACACTCCTGAGTACCGTGGAACCAAATGAAGCTCGTCCTTTAGATGCCACATCCAATTTGTAGTGGGAAATGAAAGTGTGCGGGTTGGACCAAGTAGCCGCAGCACAAATTTCGAAATAGCAAGCTTGGAATGAAAAGCTATAGAAGTAGCCATAGCTCTGGTAGAATGAGCTTTGATAGATGATGCGAGTTGCTTATTTGAAGAAGAATAGGCCTGAGTTATGCAATCTCTGATCCATTTTGAGATTGTAGCTTTTGTGATGGTTTGGCCCAATTTATTATCTGAGAAGGACACAAACAACTGGTCTGACTTACGAAGTTGCTGGGTCCTGTCTAAATAGAATCGTAATTGCCTGTGAACATCCAATTTATGGAGAGTATATTCTGCCTCATTAGAGAATTTTGGAAAGAAAACTGGTAGTTCTAGGGATTGTTGAAGACAGAAACTAGAGCAGACCTTTGGGACAAAGGATGGATTAGGCCTAAGAGATACTCTATCTTTGTGGAAAATCAGATAAGGTGTTTTAATAGACAGGGCTTGAAGCTCTGAGACTCTTCTTGCTGAAGTAATAGCCACTAAGAAAGCCGTTTTCCATGACAGATATTTTAATTCGCATGTAGCAGCCGGTTCAAAAGGGGGAGATGTTAATGCGCGAAGCACTAAATCAAGATCCCACGGAGGTGCAGGATGAAAAACTGGTGGTCTTAACAGACTCGCTCCTTTAATGAATGTTTTACATAGCCTGCTGCTCATCAAAGGAGGATCCGTAGATTCATGGAATTTAGAAATAGCAGCTAGTTGAACTTTAATAGTTGAGACAGAAGATCCCTGATTAAATAGGGATGTTAAGAATTTCAAAACTTCTGGGACAGGAGCAGTGATAGGGTCTAAGCCCTTGAGTTGAGCCCAGATAGCAAACCTCTTCCACTTACTGAGGTACAGTTTGTTAGTGGTGGGTTTATGGGCCGAAGACAAAATGTGAACAACTTCCGGGTCTAGTGTGTGGCTTCTGACTAAGGTCGGAAGTGGAGGAGCCAAGCTGTCAATTTCAGAGATTGAAGAGACTGATGCCAATGTCCCGACTGATGGATTAGCAATCCGGGATCAGGTCTAAGGTCCACGGATCGTCCACTGCATGCTTTTTCAGGTAAGGAAACCATATCTGACGAGGCCAGTATGGGGCAATCAGAATCATTGAAGACCTCAGCTGGGAAGCTTTTTGAATGACTTTGGGAAGGAGTGGGATTGGAGGAAAAGCATAAAGCAACCCTGTTGGCCAGGGTTGAGCTAGAGCATCCATGGCCGGTACTTCCTGATGTGGAATCAAAGAGAAGAATCTTTGGCACTTGGTGTTCTGTGGAGTCGCAAATAGATCGCAGCACGGCGTCCCCCATCTTTTGAAAACCTGGGCTGCTACTGTGCGGTTTAGAGACCATTCGTGAGGAGAGAGAATTGTCCTGCTTAATTTGTCCGCCAATACATTTGACTTTCCCGGGATGTGGGTCGCTACCAAGAAGCGGTTGGTAGCTACAGCCCATTCCCACACTCTCATGGCCTCTCTGCAGAGGGGATACGATCTGGTCCCTCCTTGTTTGTTCAGATACCAAACCACCGACATGTTGTCTGTGTGGATGGCGATGATACCCTGAGGAAGGAACTTGTGTAAGGCTTGTAGGGATCGGTACAGCCCTCATCTCCAACACGTTGATGTGGAGAAGAGCTTCGTCCGGAAGCCAGGAGCCCTGAACTAGCCTGCCCAGACAATGCCCCCCCCACCCTATCTGCGAGGCATCTGTCGTCAGCGTAACCGCCGGACGGCGCAGAACAAAGGGTTTGCCCTCTTCTAGGTTGGATGTCTGAAGCCACCAGCAGGTCCTTTTGCATATTTCCGTAATCATGATGAGATGATTGAGGGAGATCTTGAAAGGTCCATTGAGTTGATAAGAGCCACTGAAGAATCCTCATGTGTAACCTTGCTAGAGGAACTAAAAGTACCGTGGCAGACATTGAGCCTAGAACCTGTAGGACCATCCTGGCTGGGGCTTTGGATCTCGAGATCAGAGCTTGCACTTGGCCCTGTAAGGTTCGGATCCTTTCGGCAGGAAGAAAGACACGCATCAATCTTGAGTCTATCTCTGCTCCTATAAACTTTATGCGCTGAGAGGGCAGCAAGACAGACTTTGACCAATTGAATGTAATCCCCAGGGAAACACCCAGGAGATGGTGGCTTTGAGGTTGTCCATAAGTAGATGCCTGGTGGTGGCAGTCAGGAGCCAGTCGTCGAGATAGGGAAACACTTGGAATCCAAGGCTCCTTAGGTGAGCCGTCACTACTGCCAAACACTTGGTGAACACCCTGGGGCTGTGGTGAGGCCAAAGGGCAGAGCACAAAATTGGTAATGACTGGCTCCCAGGCTGAAGCGCGGAGATACCTTCTGGACGCCTGATGTATCGGTATGTGATAATAGGCGTCCTTGAGGTCTATGGAGCACATCCAAACATCCTTCTCCAACAACGGAGAATGGATTGCAACGTGACCATTCGAATTTGGATTTCGTAGCGGATAGGTTCAGTCTGCTGAGATCCAATATTGGTCTCAGGTCCCCTGTCTTTTGGCACTAAAAGAACCTGGAGTAATTTCCTAATCCGATTTGGTCTGTGGGGACCGGTTGGATGACTCCTTTTGTAGCAGCTTTGAAGCTTCTGCGGCTACTAATTCCCTTTGACTGGGTGGTGGGTCCGGGATTTTCTTGGACGGAGGGGTGAGTATTTGAATGGGATGATGTAACCTCCGGCAATTATCCGAAGCACCCATTTGTCCTGAGTGATTGACTCCCAGGCTTTTAGGTGCTTGGCAACGACACCCGACTGGCTCGAGCAGCACAGCCGGGCAATCCCTCATGTCGTGGGAGGCTGAAGAGCCACGAAAGGACTCATGGTCTCCAGAATTGCGGGGCCCTCTGCCGCCTCTGGGACGGCGTCTTCCTGAATAATTTCCCGCCTCTGCCTCTGGACGGGAATCTTCCTGCTGTTGGGAGAAAACTTGCGAGATTTCCGAACCACATTTTCCTCCTTTGGCCTTGGGTAAGGCCGAAGGGAGTGGAATAACGGCCCCTACGGCAGATAACGTTTTCCCTCTTGCTCACAGCGGTAAGGGTGTCTTTCACCTTGGGTCCAAACAATGAGGACCCATCAAAGGGAGCGTCGCGAAGGAAGACTTGAAGGCCTCCAAACTGACACAAGCGGAGCCAGGCCTGTCTCGAGAGCCACGCCTGTGCCTGCCGCTCTACCGCCCCTTCGGCCGCATAAGATATGAGCCTCATGGACGAGTTAGCAATTGACGCCAGGATAGCCAACTGAGAGCTAACGGATTGGGCTAGCTGCTCAGGTAGGTTACCGAGAGGAGTCTGACAACTCCTTGACCAGATCCCTCTGAAGCCTAGTAAAATGTGCCAAATAATTCAGAGACCTTAAGGTAAAGGCCGCTGAAGTCAGGGTGCGCTTCGCACCTATCCATACTCCTAGACTCCTTATTAGGAGGATGGATGGAGGTTGAAGCCTCTGCCACGTCCTGCTGTGTAGCAGATGCCACCACCATGGCATCTACAGCCACGCCTTTGGTAAGGAACTCCTTCTCGGGGAGCAGATAAGAATTTGTTTGGACGAAGGGACTGGTTCCACAGTATCCTGGTGTTCCCACCCGACAAACTAAATCCAGAAGCTCGTCGAAGGCGGAGACACCCAGGAGGCGGAGGGCTGAGCCCCAAAGGCCTTGAGGAGCACTGATTCGTCGCAGAGGGGGTTTGGACATCCAGCCTCGTTGTTTAAGGATCTCCAAGATGTCTGCAAAGGAGACATCATCCGAGGACGACTTAGGGACCCCTCTGCATCATCCATATCCGTGTCCGATGTGATAGACTCGGGGAGTCCACGTGCTTCCTCTTGCACGATCTCTTCCTTGGGGTTCCTCTGAGAGGACTCCGAAAAACCCTCAGGAAGGGGAACCCCACTGGGGTAACCTCAGGCCTCGGGGCTCCACTGGCCATAGACAGGGGACTACCAAGGATCCAGTCTCCACGCCCAGGGAAGGTGCTGGTAAAACCGAGAGATGGCGAAGAGGATTTGGCCAAGGCACTCCTCATGGCCCTGAAAGCCGGACCTCCAGAATCCTGGGAGCGTCCAGTCTCCGGGCCATGATAGTAGACGGAAGTCCCGCAGCACCGAGGGGAGGCTCGAACCGAGGCATCGGTCCCAAACATCACCCTCGGGTCCAGCCGAAGAAGTCCGTACCAAACTCGGACCCGGGCCCGGGTTGGAGTAAGGGTCGGAGCCGACCCTGAGATCTCCACCGGCTCCAGAGCACCTGCTCCCGGAGCCAAGCAGTCGGAGGAGGAATAGCAATGGGGTGGGTCATACATCGGCTCGAAGCCAACTGGGTCGGAGCCGAAACAATTTTGGAAGACTGGGGACTGGAAAAGTCTTTGGAGCACCCTGTCTATATCAGAATCCGACATTCTCAAGACCGAGAGGAAACAGAACGGGTTCGAGAAGACCTCTCCCTCGGCCCCAATGGACTAGGGGACCGCTCCGAGACTTCGATGAGAATCGGTGAGAATCGGTGCAGGAAACACACACACCAGATTCCATCGGTGCGCCGAGGAGGAAGTGTCTGAGCTGGCGACCTTGTCGGCTCGAGAGCAGTGGAGCCGGACGGTGACCCGCCTCTCGATGCCCCAGCCATCGGCTCCGAAGTCCGAGGAGTCGATACTGGAGGCATCGAGGCAGACGTTCGACCTCGGCTCAAGTCTTTGGAGCCGAAGGAGAGGCCTGCCTAGGTCTCTTGGCGGTCGGATCCGACGGACTGGTCGGAGCCGACCCTTTTCTTTGGCAGGAGTAGGAGCGGAAGACAAGGCTTCTTCAAAAGAGGGTTTAATCAACCCTTTAAGAATTAATTTATTTTTCCTCTCCTGGAGGACCCTAGAGGAAAAAGCGTGACACACGCTGCATGACTCCTGCAAGTGCTTTGCCCCTAAACAGTAAACACAAAGTAGATGGTCATCAGTAACAGACATCTTGAAAGCACATTTAGTACATTTTTTAAAGCCCGAAGGCCTAGGGGCTTGAGACATAATGCTAACAATTCCTGACAGGAAATTTAATCACTGTAGAATCGGTAAAGACAAAAAGCCGAAGGCTTACAGACACTGTGTAAAACACAACCTTAAGTGTAAAAACCGGGAACTTGAACACTAAAAGTTCAGTTAGAGAGTTTGACCAAAACAAACTCTACACACTCACACACAATAAATTTCAGTCTCAATCAAACACAATATCAATAGCAATAGCAATATCAATAGCAATAGCCGTTAAAACGGCTTTTGTTTTGAAATTTAAGCACAAAAAACTGAATGAAAAAGTAGTTAATAAAGCTACTCAGCCCAGCCAGCTCGAGACCACGTCCTTGCAGTTAAGCGGCAAACGAGATCTGGGGGACTGTTGGTGGTGCATCCTGGGATATAGTAAGCTCAGCCAATAAGAGACTTCGCTCTTTGGCATAAGCGTGCCGAGTCGGAGCCGAGGGATCGGCTCCGGACCCATCATTCAGAATGTAGGCGAGATAGGATCACATAACATCATATCTATATGGCTAGAATACACACATTAAAACCTTGGACCACTAAAATTACAGAGATATTAAAAGATACACAACAATTTTTGGTCGCACTGAGAGATCATGATGTCTCTATTGGAAAGGTTGTTATGGTTACCCTTGATGTCATAAATCTATTTACTGTTATTGGAAATGACTATGGCATCAGGGCTGTCTGTGATTTAATAAAACAGATGGGAGAAAAGGATGAAAAGAGATTATACACAATAGAGAAATGTTTAGAATTGGTTTTAACTAATAATGTGTTTTTATGCCGTAATAATATTTACAGACAAACACAGGGGGTAGCCATGGGCACCCCCTGTGCAAACACTTATGCAAATCTGGTATTATCATACTGGGAAAGACATTTTATTTTGGGGGCCTTGAATAGATGGAAAAATAAGGTACTTCTGTACAGATGTTTTGTAGATGACGTCTTTATTTTATGGGGTGATAATGCAAATGAGCTGTTATCGTTTGTTGAATATCTGGGACAGACTACTAGTTTTCTTAAATTCTCTCTCACTTATTCAGGAGAAGTCATTGATTTTTTAGATGTAAGGATAAAACAGGAACATAGCGGTTTCACGACCTCATTATTTAGAAAAGAATGTTGGAGAAATAATATATTGATTTATGACGGTATGCATCCTAGACATACATACAAGAATATAGTGAGGGGCCAAGTTATTAGAGCATCAAGGCTATGTAATAAAGACAATGACTTTGAAGAAGAAATGTTACATATGAGGGAGATTTTTCAAGAAAGAGGCTATGACAGAAGAATGCTAAAAAGAGAATTAGAAGAAGCTAACACCAACAGGAAAGCTAAATCTGCCCCTGAAATACAACAGAGTACCTTAGGAGAAGAGAAAATCCCAACACATAAACAAGATGTACCCCTAAGAATGACTTTCACATATAGCAGTAACGTACATGGTATTTGTGAGATAGTGAAGAAAAATTGGCATATACTTACATCAGATGATAAATTAAAAGATATAGTAGGCAATTACCCTAAATTTGGGTTTAGAAGGAATAAAAACTTAAAAGATATTTTAACTCAAGAGAAAAATAATCAGAGGTTAGATGTGATTAGTCAAGTAGGTACAAGACAATGTGGACTATGTAAAGCATGTCCATTTATAAACAAGGAAATTTTGTTTGAACACCCAGTAACTGGGAAAAGGTTTCATTTCAAAGCCAAAGCTACTTGTAGAACTATGAATATAATTTATATAGCAGAATGTCAACAATGCAAAGCATTTTATGTAGGAAAGACCAATAATATGTTTAAAGTTAGGATTCTGCAACATCTTTCTTGCATAAGGAATAAAAATATACATAATGCTTTATATAAACATATAGAAGGCAATAGTGGACATCAATTTAAATTTAGAGCTATTACTAATATTTTACCCCATAAAAGAAGGGGGAATATAGGAGAATATACAGAAAAAGACGTAGTAAGATGGATAATTGAGCTGTTAGCGCATAGGACACCAGGGTTAAATGAATATATTCCTATGAAACCTGCCCTTAGGGATAGAAGGGTGCAATATAAATTTTGATTGGATAGAGGTAATTAATTGGCAGCTTAAATACAGGATAGATAGTTCTCTCATTTGTCTGAAGAAGGGCTTAGCCCGAAAGCGCTTACTTTGGTTTTGTTCTGCCTGTCATCGTTTTGTCAGTTTTATTGTTTTATTTACTCACTATTAAATTTGTGATCTACTTTTAGACATGGTGGTCTGCAAAAGTTATTTTGATCTTTTTCAACAGTGATGGAAGCAGAATGGAAACAAAATATGTTTTGCATAGATGTTAATAACTTGTATATGGATATAAAGCATAAATCTGGTTTGGAAGCTTACATTGCTGATGGTCTTTCTGGGTGATATATTATTGAGCTTGTAGAATTTTTCTTATACACACAAACACACCAAACACACTTTTTACTACAATTCTGCAGGGGGTCAAGCCCTCCTGCACACCCAATGAGGGGGGGGCTCCACCCCCGTAAATTAAATATACCAACTCCAAGATCGCACTACAGTAGGAAAAATTTAATTTCCTAACCCCACTGTATCAAGCCCCCCTGCAGAAACGTAGTAAAACCTATACTTTGTAGTTTGGTGTCATTATATGTTGTGATATGTGGTGGGGATGTTATTTTCATGTGATTTGTACTTTTAGATGTTATGAAAGTCAATGTTATGGGTTTTAGATGTTTTGAAGGAGACCCATATACATATATGTATATATATATATATATATATATATATATATATATATATATATATATATATATATATATATATATATATATATATATATATATATATATATATATATATATATATGGGTCTAATTCAAAGGATCAAAATGCCACATCGTCGAAGACCATATTATTGAGACAACATTGCTGAATCCTAACAACATCAAACACCTGAAACCATGAAACTAATGCCGTGAAGTGAACCACTTGGCCACCAGGACAAAAAAAAAATGTAGCAAGTAAAACCACAAAGTGGGGGACATCACCCCCTCAGCCCCCTAACTAAGTATTCCTACTCCAAGATCACACTACAGTGGGGAAAGGACAAGTTTCATCATGGTGGCCAAGTGGTTCACTTCCTGGGGTTAGTTTTTTTCGGTTTTGGCTGTTAGATGTTTTCAGGATTTGGTGATGTCATCTTGATAATATGGTCTTCGATGATGTGGCGTTTTGATCCTTTGAGGAAGACCTACACACACACACACACACACACACACACACACACACACATATATATATATATATATATATATATATATATATATATATATATATATATATATACACACACACATATATATATATATATATATATATATATATATATATATATATATATATATACATCTATATGGGTTCACTTTATAATCTCAAAATCCTAAAATATTGAATTTCTGAATCTTGAGACCATAAAGTCGAAAGACCATAATAGTGAAACCCTCAGAAGCGCGAAATTCAAAATCTCGAAGTTCGAAGATGTGGAATTAGCAGTTCTGGTATTGCGCTCTGTTAATATATAGCTGGAGATTCAGGTAAGTGTTTATGTTCTAAGGGTTTTGGGTAGGGGCTTTAATGCGTGTCAGTGTGTTTTGTTACTATGATGTGTATGTGCAAGGAGAATGTCGCTTGTTTAGTGGTGTTTACATGTGTTCGTCTGTGTAGTGCAACCTTGGAGTTAGTATATTTTAGTAGTGGAGGTGTGCGGGGTGCAGCCCCCCCAGGGTAGATTTGTGTGTTTGTGTATGGGGAGGAAGGTGTATGTATGTGCGTGTGTGGTGTATGGTTAGTATAGAAGTCATGATTTAGAATTTCGTGCTTCTGGGGTTTCGATGTTTTGGGAGTTTGGCTTTATGGTCTCGAGATTCTGAAATTCAATATTTCAGGATTTTGAGATTATAAAGTGAACCCATATAAAGACACACACATATATATATATGTATATATATATATGTATATGGGTCTATGTTGTATTATCGAAAATGCAGTTCATCGGAACATATTTCCAATAATACACTTCCACGAAAGTCCATTATATCGAAAATGCACTTTTGCAGAACAAAAACAGTAAAATGTAAAAAAAAAAAAAAAAAAAAAAAAAACATAGCAAACTAAACTGTATTATGCAGGGAAGCAAGCCCCCCCCCCTCGACTTTATTATTCTCAATCCAAGATTGCACTACAGTGGGGAAAAGGGAATATTCCCTTATCCCCACTGTACCATGATCTCAACAGGAGTTTCCTTAGTTGCACATCAACAATATACGTTGATGTACAACTAACGGTACATACAAACTGCATGTTTTTTTTTTCTTTTGCGAAAGTGCATTCTCGACAAAATGCACTTTCATTAAAGTGTGTTCGATAAAGTACGGTTCGATGTACTGTACTTTCGACAATACATATAGGACCCATATATATATATATATATATATATATATATATATATATTGATATTTTGAATCAGCTTCGATCGACCATTTAAAATGTCCACCAGAAATGCTGAATTCGAAAGTGAATACATCGTCCACCATGCTTTGATGTATTCGACATAGCAGGAGGTGACATCACTCACCTCCTACTATGTACATTAACGTACCACTGAACTCTATAGTCAACAGTATGTTAATTCTACTATTTTGCAGGGGGCCTAAGCCACCCTGAACCCCCCAAACCCCCTACACATTAAATACACCAACTCTTAGAAATTGCACTACAGTGAGTAAATGGAATAATTTCCTGTTCCTCACTGAAGTGCGACTTTCCTGCACAATGTCGAACAAAAATTATCGACCTACACTACCTGTTTGCTGTAGTGTAGTCTATTAATTTTAGGTCGACATTCTGCCGACTTGGAAACTGCAAGTCGACCACGTGCCAGTCGACCAAAGCAGTTTCCATGTTTTGATAGTGTATATATATATATATATATATATATATATATATATATATATATATATATATATATATATATATATTTGTCTTTGTTGATGAAATATATAGGTAAATATCTGTCACTGCTAAGGGGTCACATTTTGCACCTCAATATGCTAATTTGTACATGGTTTGGGTGATGGAAGACTAAACAGACACACACAAACACATATATACACACACATAACATGTGTGTGTATGTATGAATGTATGTATGTATGTATGTATGTATGAGTCTACTTCTGATGATCGAACTTTCAAATGTTCGACTTTCATATGGCCGAGACCATATGATCGAACATTTAAAAGTTCGAACATCTAATAAAAATTAAACAAAACAAAAAAATTAACTTAATGCTTTTAGCAAGGTGGCAAGCCCCGTTCCACCCCCACACCATCTGCTCTTTAAATACACCAACTCCGGGATTGCACTACAGTGTGGAAAAGTGAAATCTTACTGTTCCATGTTGTATGGAGATCTCTATTAAGAGAAAGTCGAACTTTTGAAAGTTCGATCATATGAAGGGGACCTGTATGTATATATATATACATTTATATATATATATATATATATATATATATATATATATATATATATATATATATATAAGATATAATTACTATACAGTGTTTATGCTTTTTGGAGGACTACGGTTATTAAAGATGCATGAGCCCTTTGAGATAAAATCTTAGGTATTTACTGAGCTGCCACAAGAGGTGATGCTCTAGCAATGATACAAGATAATCTGCTTTCAGCCTCTCTTTTACTACCACCAGTTTGAGATTGTTGCACTCTTCTTGGTTTCACGATCTCAGGTTTTTGTCATTACGATTTAATTTATAACTTGGTGCTGACTGTGACACTGGTATTGCTTAGCTTTGCTGCATTCAGTACAAACTGAGTCACAACTCAGCCTTCATTTGCCCAGCTTCAAATCTTCCTACCTTAGAAACCATCACACAGGAAGCTTTGATCTGTATAGAAAACTGGTAAAATATATCTCAGTTCATCTTAAACCACAACAAAACCAAACTAATCCAATTCCTTCCTAAAATGCAAATCAAAACAACTCTGACTATAATATTATCATTTCAAACAATACAAACATTGAAATTGTCACGAACACAAAATTAAGAGCTAACATTGATAAAAAGATAAAATTTGATCTTCATAATGACACTGCAGTCAAAAAGATGCACTGCACTGCAAACTATTGCTCTCTTTACAGAGCACAGAACTTGCTAAGTGATGAATGTGAAAAATAGCTGACACCACACTTCTCCTTATTACCGTCCTATATACCTCAACTATATTCACAAATCTCAACTATTCTACCAAACACAAACTAGAAAGCACCTACAATAAAATTTACCTGCAGCTTCCCAAACCAATCCCATCACTGCACGGAGCTTAATACCCTCAAATGATTTGAACTTCCTCAATACACTACACTCTCCCAGCTGCTCACAGCACATAAAATACTTCACCATTCATCTAAAATTCCCTTTCTGTCAAATTTCATCCAATGATGTGTACAAAACAGAACCCTAAGATCTTTAGAACTTAAACATTTCCTACTAAATTCAATAATTAATGCAGTGACTTGCTATTTTCTGCTACCATCTCCAAGGCATGCAGCAAACTTCTAAACCACATCAGGCTTTTAAATGTCTTTCGGCTTTTTCCCGGTAAGGGGTTGCCACAGTGGAACTCGAGTCCACTAATGACTGGCAGTAGATTTTTATGAAACGCCAAGGTGCCAGCTTGACGCCCAACCTTCAATGAAGGCACGCCCATTTACGCACGCATGTCTTTCGAACGCTACCCAACCGCGGGGAGGACATGCAGACTCCACACAGAAGCCACTCCCAAGCCAAGCTGAGAATCGAACGGGAGAACCTCTTGCTCAAATCTACCTTAAAATATCACCTGGCAGCTAATAAACTATGCAACTGTACTAGACATACAGTCTGAAGCATGCAGTACTAACTCTGTCCACTATGGATACTATACAAGCATATTAATATAGTATTTTTGATTCTGCTCACAATATCTTGAAAACATGTATTTCCTTAATCTAATATGTTTTGTAAATAATATTTGTTGACAATTTTTCTTTTGAATCATTAAAAATGTATTTCTATCCTAGTTTTGGAGGTTTTCTCTCTGTGCCTCCACTGAAAATGGCCATTTCAATTCCCATATTGACTTTTTCTGTAACCAAAACCAAATACATGAAAAATAAATAAGAATGAAGGGCTGGGTGCACAAAAAAAAAAATTAGCTTTTTTGGACAGGAACAACTCTTTTAGTTCAGCTATATTTACTAATATGGACAAATAAGTGCTGTCAGATTGTTAGACTGTTTTCAGTATATTTACAATCTTCTGCTGTGAGGAACTAGCCACACATGCTCAGACTTCCTAAAAGATTCTGCCTTTAGCTTATTCATATTTCTGAGTGGAAATTGTTGGAATGCTAGAAATTTGTTTAGAGAATCTTAAGATATAGTCACTAAAATCTTTGTAGAAACATTTGAGCAACATGAATGCTACAGTTAGTAACAGAATATTACAAAAGTAAGAGGAGTAAATGTACTGGTGAACACTGCATTTAGTATGGGAAGTGTAGATATATGCAGGCAGTGGTATTAAGACAGAAGAGGTCTGATAATGAGCTAGTTGCAGTAGATCTAAGGTAAGAATGCTTTGGCTGATATATTCTTGCAGTCCAGTTATGTAAAAGAATGGACAACTAACAACACAGAAAAATACCCAAGGAAGTGTCCTGAGTTTATGAGCAAAAAAACATTAAAGTAAAAGTTACACTGAGCAGAGGTAGTGTTAGGTAATTTGATTAAGTTCATTACAGTCAGAGATCATGCACATGGTTCACATTTAGAAGCTAAGTGTACTTTAATGCAGAAACTGCTTGGATATGCAGGTGAATACCTTGTTGCATAAGAGGTCAAAATGGAAAGAAGCTCTGGATATATGTACATTTATCTTGCATTACAAAACAGCTGTCAAAAATGGCCAGGAGGACTTTATCCTCAGAGACTGCTGTAGAAGATAATTGAGAGACTATACGGCAGTTTCATCTTCTGGAAATATAACCTGATTTTAGTTGCTTATGTCAGTAAACTGACAAGCTTGAGGTAACAAGCAAATAAATATAAGGTCAACATCTGTATGAGTTCTGTCCCTGCGGAAATGTTGTGCAAGTCATCATTTAATGCATTGCCTCTCCCTAAGACCTGCTCACTATTGCTACTTGCACTTCTACCCCACAAGATGCTGCATTTGCACCTTTGCCCCCCTCTATCCACGAAGCATACCTCTCAACTGTACAGATTTTCACAGCAATGTCCAGATTTTTCCTCATATTTTCTGCCTGTTTCTCATAAAATTGTAGTTTTCTGGCTGATCATTGTCAAATCATTGAGGATTGAAGTCAGAAAATAATGATAGACATTCGAGATTAAGACTTCATACCCTTCAGAAAATTTATACAAATGCAAAACCTGTTATTCTATCAACTTTCTGAGTTTGTAAGAGCAATATTAAAAATTGTTCCTATTTTTGGGCCTTTGTCCCCCATTATTTATGGCTATGTCCATGTTTCTTGTTTTAAGAGGTTGAGAGGTATGCCAGGAAGCTGTCATTCATTTATCATTATCCTCTTAACTCTTAAAACTAAGGTGTACTACCAATAAAAAGTTTACTTTCAAACCTGAAATGGTTGCAGTAAAACTTCTGCTGCAAACTGGAGTATTCTCCCATAGGAGATTTGGAATGAACAAAATTATGAAAGGATCAAAATTACGATTTTATATGAATGTCACTGCTTCAGATGCAAAAGGGTGAATAGCTGTTTGAAGTGAAATTTGCTTGACCACAGTATAAGCTATGTATATGATAATCATGCTATATTAAGTTACTATGAAAATCATAATATTTTGAAATTTATTTGAATCTTCAGTATAATTTACCTTGGTCATCATTAATTTTAATTGGAATATGGTCCACTTCATGGTCATCTGTCTTAACAGAAATGTTTTGTAGTATTTTTTTCTTTCTATAAATGTTGCTGTGCCTTATATCTAGTTTGGAGTTGAAAAGATTCCTCTGACAGTCCACCTCCAAGCAAATAAACAAGTATTAATAAACATGTTTAGTTATATGTATAGCTGAACATCAGAAAGATTAATCATTGTTGCTGGAAGTGCAATTACTAGAATACGAATGTAACTATTCTATAGAAAAAGTAGACATTTAATAAATTACAGGCAATAAAATGTCACATGTAAGCCTTAGAATGATAGGTTGTTTATCTCATATGAAGAAATGCACATTGAAAATAAACTTTAACTTAGAGTGACTATGCATTTTTCTTATCAAATCTAGAAGGGAACTAATCATAAGTGTGAAACTTACATATTAAACAAAGAACATATGTAATATTCCATCATCTTGTGTGTATTTACATGTCACCTGGGCTTTATGCATGGCCACAGCTTCTTGAATTATGAGATGAGCAGAGGGAGGGGTTTATAGCTTTCTTACCTGATATTGTTAAGAGTTAATTTTAGTTTGTGTTATCACTTTTTATTTTAGCACAAAAGCATGATATATTATAGGCTCTGTCCTCTTCACTTGAGTATTTAATGTGTGTCTGCTGTAGTTTACCTAGCAGCAGTTAAAGAAACAAGCTTGTTTAAGAGTGCCTAAGGAGGGGGGGGTTGTCATTGTTTGTATTTTCAATATATTAAAGTAATCTGGAAAATGTGCATTAGTATGGGTCCTAGTGTCTTTATTAGAAATAATGTTTGTAGTTTCGATATATTAGAGTGGGGGCTGTGCATTAGTGTAGGTCCTAGTGTCAAAATCAGAAAGCTAAGAGCTTTATCTTTGGAGACTATATACTTCCGAATTAAGGCAACCAGCCTTTAGTGAGAAACTCTCTCTTTTGAGGCTATAAAGTAACTAGACACTTAACAGAGAGACTGCTTATGATTCATGAAATTTGCTTCTCACATTAACTCCCTTCAGTTTAAATGCTATCTTTAAAATTAAGCTGAAAAATGCATGCTTGATAAACCATTGAATGCATTTTGTAAATTGTTTTAGTGAAATGTCGTCCCTATCCAGATGTTTTCCTTCTCGTTAGCTATTTGTTATGATAGGCTTTTTTCACAGTCTAAATGATATGTTACTTTTCTACTCCCATCCATAATGTGTATTTATTCTTATACAACAAAAGAGTAAATAAAACTGCAAACATATCAAGAAAAGTTTTGCTTGCCAGGAACTTACAGTAAGAAGATATGAAATCTGTTATGGCTTGACCTAAAACAGGCAAATTATCTTCATGTGTGAGGGGATGACCATAACAGATGACTGGCAGACCAACAAATATGTTCTAAATAACCTGCCAAATTACAAGTGATGATAAACTGCATTATTTCAAGTTTGTCATATGAAAACAATTTATGCAACTTCATTTTATTACTTAAAGAAATGGAATTTATGCAAAACTGCATTTCAACATACAGACAGCTGTTCTAATTTCAAAGATACTTTGAAATGCTATTTGTTCTTCTGCCAGTGTGATGTATCTGATACAACAAGATTTTTTTTACATCTTATAAAATGGGCATAGGCTGCAAGTATATCATATGTAAACTATGTTTTGCAGAACATGTGTAAAGCTTTTTGGAATCAGGATCACAGAGTGAAATGTCTACAGTTGGGACAATTGAGGGTATTTAGTAGAACATATCATCTAGCAAAAAAGGTTGCTACCTTGAGAAAGTAATCAGTTTCTTTAGTTTGCCAATAAAAACAGCATTTCCCCAAAATATAGCATATTAATGAAATATTGAGAGGTATTCAGAAACACATACTGCACTGTATTAAATGAAATAAGTAGATAACTATGTCCATGCACTGCATGCAAATGAGTGTAATGAATGTGGATAGGCTGACAAGGGCATTTGTTGGTGAACAGGTTTATTAATCATGCTAAGATGCTATTTTCCTTTGCCAGTCAGTATGTGTAAAGCCATAGTCTGCAATTTGCCCATCCTCCACATTGAACAAAGGTATATCATCAGCTGATATAACATTACTTCAACAATTGGGACATAGTTGACTCTATCATGTGGATAGAGGTATCGTGAGGGAGCTGGTTGACTAGTGTTATCCTAACATGGGATCAAGGGGGATGCATGGAATGACAGCCCCAGCAGACATGAAGATCTGTGTAGCATAATCCAGTCATGCTGCAGAGACCTTACAGCATTTACTTCTAATGTGTTCCAAGCACCAAGAACCATCCATCTGTGCCTGAATTATGATCCTGTGCATTAGCTGGTTGATGCCAAGATTAACGCTGTCATCTTGGACTAACTGCATCTCAAGGCAGTGTGGAGCACTAAGACACCTGATCCACAATGCTGTAAGTGCATACACCAGAAGTTGTACAGACCTTGAATGATGACCCATTTGTTCTGCTTGTGTATCATGTGTCGGACTCAAATGGGTGAGACATCCCTCATAAAACACACGTGAGGCAGGAGATCCATACTGGGCCTCCATAGTTTCCCCAGCTGGGGAAGAAATTTGTCCTCCTTTATTACTATTTCTGACAGTGCCACTGTGTCCTCAGACTGTCGTAAGTGCACAGTAATATCACTATTATCATCTACAAAAGTGTTGATTCCAGACTTGTGCAGAACTGTACTGCCAAATCCTCTCCAAGTGGAACGTGTGAAAGTATACAGATAACATACCAGTGCACAAGCTGGTAAATGTGTGACTCCCAGGTGTCTCACACAAACAGATGCATACCAGGAATGAAAACAGCCTATGAGCACATACTTGTCTACCATTGCAGGATGTATCTGTTGAAGGCCGAATGTCTCTGAGTGACAAATATGTAGTATGGTAAGTGTGCAGAGATTCTGGGCAATGTCTGAATGCAAACCTCTATCAAACAACTGAACAAACAGCAAGGCATTCCTGAGCAACTCAACTCTCTCTTCCTATCAACTACCTAGAATTAGCGTCTTGTCAGTTTTACCACTGAAAGTTATAAGGAAGTGCTCCATCTCCATCGACTGATTGATACCATACGCAATCAAACACAAGGACCAGACTCAATTGCAGCTATGTCTTGAGTGTTGTTCATTACATTTAAGATGAAGTCAGTGACTCTGTGATGTACCCACAGCATTGCCTGTTTGTTTCCACCCATAGCATTAATTTGATGTACATTTCCTACCACACCTGGGCCTTTAAATTGATGTCCACCTTATCTGTTTCAATGATTTTCCTGCCATAGGTGTGTAGTACCTGCAGCAGAATGTCAGTATACTGTGGGGTGAATTTTTCCATGAGCTGTTATTTTTTTGCCTCCATAACAGCTCCAGTACACCTGTGGAAATACACATAAATTAGTGTGTGTATACAGGTTCATCCATGATGGACAACACTAGCCAGCTCCACTGCCCCACCACCTCTGTGGTAGGTGCTGCCTTGTGCACTGCGGTGACATAACTCCTGTGACACTGTGCTAGTCTGCACTGCATGTGGTCATATGTTCTGCATATAGTGTCCCTTGTGCAAGCACCTGTTGCGTGTACCAATATGTACCAATTGCACTGTAGGCCAAGCATCGCATTCTATGTGAGTATGCAACATGGCATCCCTTTGCTCTACCTAGATCTCCAATCCCATCAGGTATGGGTATGTAAGCTGTCCTGACTGTTTCCTGTGGTTTGTGTAAATGGCTCCCAAAAGTTATTCTTGCTTGTATAGTAATACATGGATGGATGCTCCCTTGATTGTAGGAATAGCAGCTGTTCTTTCCATTTTTTGTGTCACTGTCAGTTGTAAAGCCACTCAAACTTTGCAATATGTCCTGCCTGCTCTATACATCCTTTCTTTGCTGTCCACCCCCACTACAATACAGTATGTCATACCCATGGCATGGCTATAGCAGATTTAGCACACAGCAATTCCTGCAGTGTGATAACTGTGTAGCAGCCTGTCCTTTCAAGATGACATGCATTTACAGTACTCCTTTCTTCTGTCACTTTTCTTCTGTCATTTCTTCCACTATACTCTGTGTCTTGATGTTTATCAGTCTCTGTATTATGGCCTTTGACAATATGGTGACCTCCCTGGTTATCATGTCATGAAGGGGCTTGTATAGCGGTAATCATGTTAATGATTTGATTTAGTGCAATGTTCCCTGAATTGTGACAATAATGCTATACATTGTAAGCTCTATTCTGTGCTTCTTGGCCTCATCCTCCTTGCACTCATGCACTGTACCCAATAGGGTTACAAGAGTCTGTGTAGACTGAAATAGCTTCTAAACATTTGCATCATGGTAATGGCCATGGTTATGTTACTCAATTGTCTCACTTGGTCTTTTGTGGTCATGCTTGGGGCATGTAGGTCAAGTAAACTGTGTGCACCTGTGGAGCCTAGCCATGCAGCTGACACCCTTTCTCATGCTAATAACCATATGCACTGTGCTGCTATAGTATTATCCTACTATGATGCTCATCAATGCACATCATGTGCTTTCCATGACATATAGTGTTATGCCCGTCCTACCATTTCATTCCTGCACTTGACCATGGTGGTGGACATGGCTTCTGCAGGATGTGAGTGTGGTGGGACTCCTGCATGGTACAACAGGGAGACTAAAGCTCTTTCTGTACCCATTGCACATGCACCATTGGAAGCACCTGCTGGATGACAGCTATGAAGGTCTCCTTGATAAGACTGATGTTTGGAACCCTCTTGCCTCAGTGATGAGTGATACCATGGAAATCACACAATCTAGCCAGTAATGCAGACACAAATGCAGTGATCTCAGGAGGCTCTAGCCAGAGCTTCTGCACCAATGAGAAGAGGAGATCAGGGAAAAACAGACTCTCTATTAAAGGTAGATTTTACTTCTTGCTGTGTCATTAAGTGCAATGGGCCTTACAATATAATTACAGGATAGAATCCTTATGCTTTAATGGGTATGCTGTACTTATTAATGTGTGTGTGTGTGTGTGTGTGTGTGTGTGTGTGTGTGTGTGTGTGTGTGTGTGTGTGTGTGTGTGTGTGTGTTTTGCAATAGAGAATTAAATAGCATAAAATAGACTTGCCTGTCAGAGGAGGAAGGGCAGAATCTGCAGATGACTAAAACGGTATCTGTGATTATCCTGCTTAGCACAGCACTGATCAATCTATTTTCCCAGTTTTTAAGGCTTGACTATTGTACAGTTCATCCTGCTATGCTTTTTAATGCATTTGAAACTAGGATACTCTCCTTAACTTTACCAGTTACTCCTGAAATTGCTATGACAACTGTCCTGAAGGTGTGTACCACTCCAGTGAGGTTTAGGTCTTCATTATGACTATCACTGCATTAATTGGTTGTCTATTATCTATATTACTAGTTTTACGTTTGTGATTTATGCTACTGTTCTACCTTGCATCCTACTTGGAGACATTTTTCATACTGTGAAAGATAACTTTACTTGCCCCTGTCATCCAGATCAGTGACTGTTTTGTTTGGCACTTGAATATTCTTCTTCTTCCTTGCTTTGTTTTCTATTGCACACACAATGGGTTTCCATCATTACAGTGTACAGCTCTTATACATCCTGGTGATGATGGCTCTGCTATTCATATACTCTGGTGTTATCCTAAGTCATATAATACATGGTCCTTAGCTTTTGAAATAACTATTGCTCTTCTGACTGCTTTTTTTGCTTTCCAGGGCCTAATTTAAGTATAACATGTCATACTGACCACTGATATTTGTGTCATGTTCTCTTTCACTGTCTTGCCCTTCTTTTATTTATATTCTTTAACTATTTTTTCTTCCTATTTATTTTTATTTTTTATTTTTTTACAGTAGGAGAGCAGGCAGCGGTGAGGCAGTGGCCATGTGCCATGCACAGACAAATGCACCTAACCCAGTGTCCCTAACAATCCCCTGACTAGCCTGTCTGAAGGTCAGCCCATGGAAGATTACCAGGAAGGGCTCACTGGTGGCATTGGGTGCTGCTTCTCCAGTGGGAAGCATAGGCTTTGCATCAAGAATTGAGTAAGGAAGGCCTTCTTGGATCACCCAGTGTAAGGTGTAATAGCTGGTCAGGACTAAGGTAGACTAGTGGTTCAACGCCTATATTGGCACCCTGAAATGCATCCTCATAACTGGTTAAGTTAATCAGCTCTCAAGCCCCAACCATTGGATCACCATCAGAGATTAAACCTATATCAACCGAAAAAGTGACTGGCTTCTGAGTGGGTTCCTCCTGTGATGGCTTGGCAGTCTGTCCTACCAAATCCTGCCCTCAATCATTGTGTATCCCTTCCTTATGTTTCAATCCACCTTCCCTGTTTGTCATCCAGCCTTCCCCATTACCAATTGCCCATCATCTGTTTCTCTCTGTCTTTCCATTATGGTCCCTGCATTGTATCAGCACCTCTTTTGTCAGTCTTTGTTTATGTTTTATGCTTGTGTATGTACCCTGCTGCAGTCCATATGTTCTCCTTCCTACCCAGATTTCACCATGTTTCCATCCTCATTTCCTCATCTCTTAAAAGCAAAACAAGGTAAACTGTCTATAAAAAAAAATACCCTCCTCAGTCAACCTCATATGAGTCTTCCCTTTCCTCTAGCCTTCTGTGTGCTCATCTATTAACACTTCTTCCTGTCAAACTCTCCTATAGAAAGTTCAAAGGCTCATAGATACATACTAGACTACCTGCCCTTGCAGGACATTTTAAGCCTAAACAATTTCCCCTATCCCATTTGGTTATATATTGGCCTTACTCATCCTGTGGTCGATAATTATATATTACCTCTAAAAAGAATAACTGGGATCATACCATAGATAATTTGGAGGGACCTATGCATGAGATAAAGCATTTAGGAGCTGTGTTTGCCCATTAGTAGTACTGAAGGCAATCCTGGGATAAATTTTCTGTTTCCTATCCACAGAGCTAAGTTGCAATTGAAAATGAACAGGGATGAACTTTGTTTTATGTGGATGGGGAGTCTATTCCACAGCAGTGGTATCCTCTGGGAAATATATCTGTCCCTCGAACCCTTTCCATTGAAGTTGGAGAAGAGGCTTAGAGCCCTACACTAAGTATTTTTTTTTTGTTTTTTTTTTTTTCTCAAATATTTTTTATTTTCAATTAAAATAACATTTACATAATATTTTTAAATATAATTTTAAACAACTATATACAATATTTACAATAGCCGGACTTTCAGTTATATACACTGTATGTTATTAAATATAGAATTAACAGATCAGTTATCAGAGATAAAATATCGATTATTGCAGAGTGTCCAGCAAAGATATAACTTTCTTCCAAGGATTATTTACCAATGGCCTGGGATAGATTCATAGTTCTTTGATTTTTATTTCCATCAATGCAGTTGCCTTCAGTAAAGTGTAGAATTCTTCCAAGGTCGGGGTGTATTTGAATTCCACCTTCTGGTTACACATTTCCTAGATATAGCAAGTATTGTCCATAAAAAATACATATTTGTCTTATTCAGGTAGGGACCTTCATTTACATTTAGTGATATCAATACTTTAGTTAAGGTAAAGGATTCATTAAATAAAGCATGTAAAAATGATTAATTCCATTCCAATATGATTTCATTTTATTACATTCATAAAAAATATGAATCCAGTCTGCTTTATTTGACTTTTCACACCTCCAGCAAAAAACATTTTTAGTAGTACTGATCTTTTTAATTCTATCTGGTGTTAAAAATGCTCTGTGTAAGTATTTCCAGTTAAATATTTTCCAGTATTGTGTGTTAGAGGTGTAATTAACTGATAGTAAGATGTTACTTTTAATTTCTTCTGTTAACTGCAATGACTGACCTTTTGTTAAGAACTGCCAGTATGATGGTTTGGGAATTGTTTTATATGTTACTAACTCTTTATATAGATTTGAAATGGAATTTTTCTTTTCACAACTATTATATATAAATTCATACAGAAAACATATTAGATTTGGAATATCTTTAAATGAGGAATTAATTAATCTGCATAAATCTTGAGTGTACATTAGAATGCTTTGTAAGGTTAACCAGTCCTGTGCTGAAATATTGTAAGCAGTTTTTATCATATGTATATCTAAAACATTTAATTTATTGTATACACTGAAACCAGCATAAGAATCCATTTTGTTCCCAGGAGGTTATTGTTTCCCTTATAGGGTTACCACCTGTCCCACTTTGCGAGGGACAGTCCCTCTTTGGGCAGTTGTGTCCAGACAAAAAATTGTAAAAATGGCAAATGTCCTGAGATTGTAGGACAAAATTATTTCCTATATTGTATGTTATAGTTGCATAAAACAGTTATTCTATATCTGAAATACCTACATTTTATAAGAAACAGAATAAGCAACTAAAATGCTACAAGAATATGCTTTTATTTAGGCAAAAAAGTTAAGTTCTATCCTTTGTACTGGCCGTGGTTGTGTGTCAGCCTGTAAAATCTGATGTTTGTACCAAAAATGTCCCACTTTGGCCATTTGAAAAGGTGGCAACCCTATTTCCCTATATATTTTGTTAGGAAAGTTTTTAGTGATGGTAAATGGGGTTAAAATGTCAAACCAAAGTTTTAGATCTATGTTTGAATTGATAAGTTTCCTAAAAGAAATTATGTAATGATTAATCAGTGTTGTTTTAGAAGGTTTTGTTATATTATATTGTATACTTATGCATAGTATGTACCAAGGTTTGTTTGTTTTGTCAACTATTAAATTTTTTTAACAGATTAAATTCATTTGTTAATATAGCCATTGTTAATTCTTTCCAGTTGGCAAAATAATTTGGGTTTATCCAGTCTATTGTAGTTTTAAGCACAGATGCTTTTATATATGTTTCGATTTCTGGGACATTCAATCCTCCTTGTTTCCAGTGTCTAATGTGATGAGTTAGAGCTACTCTATTCTTTTTGGGATACCATAAAAATGTTATTAAACATGAGTTTATTTCTTTAAGCATGCATCTTTCAGGAGTTAACTGTATTGTTAATGCTACATGTAGTATTTTTGGCAATAAGACCATTTTTATTAATTGCAATCTGTCTTCAAAAGTTAATATAATTTTGTTCCACTTTTCTATATATATTTTTATTGTTTCAATAATGTTTTTATAATTTTTTAATAGTGTTTTGTTTATATTTTTGCATAACACTATTCCTAAATAATTTAGCGCAAGTTCTTGTTTTCCTTTGATGGATTTATCTTTAACTTGTAGGTCTTTTTTCTTATTTAAAATAGACTAAGTATTTTGGATGCCATATGACTTGCTGACATGGAGTAAATCCATCAGTAATGGGTCAGAGAATGTCTTGTTTAATAGACACAGGTCACCACTTAGTAGTCTGTAGGATACCGAGTATAGTGACAGGACTTTGAGTCAGTCCATGTAGAACATGCTGTTTAGGCCTTGTATCCTTTTAGTAAGGTATGTCTGTGGCATTCTAGTTGCTGGATGTGTCTGAACAGATGCATGTCAAAGGAGACATTATATTAAATGACTGGCCTAATGAGGGCTGAGTAAAAGGGGATAATGATATCCCTAAATCTAGACACAATGTCTTTATTTATAAGCTGTGCAATATAGAAGGTCTTTTTTACAACAGTAGAGACATGTTGGTCAAAAGTTGTGTCACTATCCATGTAAGTTCCAAAAGCCCAAATAACTGGGTCAGCTCTTTGGGCATATTGTCAATGTTAGTTCCCTGTGGTAGATGACTTCCCAAAGGATACAATAATAGATTTTTTGGCATTTAGTATATCACAATTTTGACACCAATTATTTATTTGATAAAACATTCCTGTAGGATGGCTAAGTCATTTGGGGATTCAATAACTGCTCCTAGCTTACAGTCATCTGTAAACTTAGTAAGTCAGAGCCCTTTGGTATTGGCTTTTACTTCAGAAAAGAAAATGCCAAACAGGAGAGGTCTCAGCACAGAACACTTGGGACTCCACTGGTGGCTGATTTCTTTGTGGAGGTAACTCCCCCTAGTTTGATTATATATGTACTATCTGTGAGTCTATTGGTAATCCAGTGGGTGACATAGGGGTTTATTCCTAGTTTATTTACCATTTATACTATGCCTGAGTGGGGATTTGTGTCAAAAGCTGGCTAGATCAAGGTATGCAGTGTGTACTGTTTTGCTTTCATCCATTTCCTTCCAATTTATAACATAAAACCACCTAATAGTTTGTTTTGTAGCCTCCATATGGGTTCCAAACTGCATCCATATAGCTATGTGGCTCTGCAATGCATGCATGAACACACACCATGCTGAGCATGCAACCTGCCTGCTGAAGGCTTCAGTTCACATGACATCTCACAGCACAGTCTACTCATTTGTGCATTACTGCCATTTTCAAAACTGTGTGACTTCATTATGCAGCAATGTCTCCCGCATGTCAACTTTATGTCAGCACTTACACATGTCAACATCTCTTCAGTCTGTGTCATATAAGTTTGATAGCACTATTTATTGCAGTATGGTATTTGTTTTGTTATATCTCACATTTGTTTCCACTAACACTCTCCCTACAAAGACAAACTAGGAACATACTTTACAGATTATATATTTTTCTTCATTTTTGGTGAATTCTTGAGGATCAGTTTAAAATCACCTCCATAACAGCCTGATGTGCTTCCTGAAAAAAGAAGTTATGTCTTACCATAATGTTCCATCTGTATTGTTGATCCTCGTTCAGTCATTACGTATGGGTATGGGTTCCGACCTCGGAACCGAGCCAGCCATCTTCAAAAGCTCATGTCAGCTACAAATTCTCGAACTAAAACTCTTACCCAGAATTCCCCTCTCTCTGTTACCTCAGATTGAGTTTGCAAGTCAAAAGAAGGTAGATGCTACCTCTGGTCAAATGACCTAAAAGAAGCAGATGGTGAGATCCACTAGAAGCCACAAGAGGTGGAAGGAGGGAGGGTCATAATGACTGAACGAGGATCAACAATGCAGATGGAACATTATGGTAAGACATAACTTCTTTATCTGATATTGTTAATCCTCATTCATTCCTTACGTATGGGACAGAGTCCCCAGCTACCTCTATTCCTGGGAGGCTCTCATGGAAGGACATTCCTGAGCACCATAGAACCAAAAGATGCTCTTCCCCTGGAGGCCAAATCCAGTTTGTAATGATTGATGAAGGTATGAGGCGTAGCCCAAGTTGCAGCTGCACAGATGTCATGTAAAGAAGCTCTGGCATGGAAGGCAGCAGAAGTTGCCATCGACCTTGTCGAATGAGCCTTTATGGTAGTCGGCAATGGAATATTATGCTGTATATACAAGAAGGTCACACAGTCTTTCAACCATCTAGCCAATGTGGCCTTAGCAACAGCACATCCTAATCTAGGTCCAAAATAGGCCAAAAATAACTGATCTGATTTATGAGAGGCCTTAGCCCTGTTCAAGTAGAAGTGAATTTGCCTGTGAATATCTGGGGTATGTAGGCAATACTCTCCTTTGTTTGAATAGTTGGGAAAGAAAACTGGCAATTCAATGGTTTGGTTAATGAACATTTCAGAGATTACTTTTGGCAGAAAGAAAGGATTAGTTTTCAATGACACTTAATCTTTATGAAAAATCAAGTATGGACTCTTGATGCATAAGGCCTGAAGCTCAGAGATACGTCTGGCAGAAGTAATGGCGACAAAAAACAAGGTTTTCCATGACAAATATTTGAGGTTGCAAGAAGAAGCTGGCTCAAAAGGTGGCATTGTCAGAGCTTGTAGAACTAATGACAGGTCCCATGGTTGAATAGGTTCTCTAAAAGGGGGCTTCAGATAATTCACACCTTTTATGAAGGTCTTGAATAATTTGTGTGACATAAGTGAGGAGTCTTGGACACCCTCATGGAAATTAGATATTGCAGCCAAATGAACTCTAATGGTAGAGGCCGATAGACCCGCTTGAAATAGGTTGGCTAGATACTCTAGTACTATCGACACTGGTGCTGAAAAGGGATCTACTTGCTTTTCATTCAGCCAACAGGTAAATCTTTTCCACTTGCTTAGATAAGTAATTCTAGTGGAAGACTTATGAGATGCAATAAGAATGTGCCATACTGGCAAAGAAACATCATTCTGCCTGGCAATCAAGGGAATTGGAGGAGCCAAGTTGTGAGCTTCAGGCTGTCCAAGTTGGGATGAATCAGATTCTGTGGATGGGAGATCAACCCCATGGTTGGATGGAGAATCCATGGTGGTCTAGCAGGTGAGGCCAAAGGAAGGGGAACCAAATCTGATGAGGCCAATATGGTGCTATGAGGATCACCTTGCTCTTCAACTGACGGGCTTTCTTCAGAAACTGGGGAATGAGGAGGAGAGGTGGAAATGCATAAAGAAGACCCGAGGGCCAATCGTGGACTACAGTATCCCTGGGTGACTGCCCTGGAGGGGGAATCAGGGTGAAGTAGTTACTGCATTTGTAGTTGGTCGGGGATGCAAGGAGGTCACAGCAAGGAAGGCCCCAGCGGTGGAATACCTCCGCCGCTATCAAGGGATTCAGGGACCACTCATGAGGTTGTAGAATGCAGCTGCTGAGTCTGTCTGCTATCACATTGGAACTCCCGGGAATGTGCGTTGCTAGAAGAAAATGGTTGGTAGTCATCGCCCATTGCCATATCCTCATGGCCTCTCGACAAAGGGGGTAAGATTTGGTTCCACCCTGTTTATTGATGTACCAGACCATTGCCATGTTGTCTGATTGTATTGCAATAGTCCCAGACGGCAGCAGGGGATAGAATGCTTCAATGCCAGAAGCACCGCCCTCAGCTCTAGAACATTTATATGCAGTTGGGCCTCCAATTCGGACCAAGTACCTTGGGCTGCCTGTCCTTGACATAGCCCCCCCCACCCCATCAGGGAGGCGTCCTTGGTCACTGTAGCCTTGGGCTGCTGGGGGGAGAAGGGGCGAGACCACTGTGACGGGTTGTGGGTCATCCACCAATTTAAATCCTGTTTGCACCTGTGAGTTACTCAAATCTTGGCAAAAAGAGGATACTGAAAAGGATATCATTGGGTAAGCAGTAGCCATTGTAGAAGCCTCATGTGAAACCTGGCCAGGGGGACAATGGTGATGGAGGCTGCCATGGAACCCAACAGCTGTAGGACAGAGTGAGCTGTGGATTTCTCCCTTGAAAGGATTGGGATCAGTTGTTGCTTTATCCTTAGAATTTTGTGCTCTGGAATGGATGCTCTGCAATTCTTTGTATCCAAGATGACCCCTATGAATTCTGTGTACTGAGATGGGGTGAGATTGGATTTTTGCCAGTTTATGGTTATGCCTAGCCTTTCTGCAGCGAGGAAAGAGTATGCCAGGGCTTCTTCCAGTAGATGTCTGGTGGGGGCGGAAATGAGCCAGTTGTCTAGGTATGGAAACACCTGGAATCCTTGTAGTTGCAAGTGAGTTGTGATGATTGCCATACACTTTGTGGACATTCTGAGGGCTGTAGAGAATTTGAACGGCAGTACTCTGAACTGGTAGTGACTGGCTCCCACATGGAAGCACAGAAATCTTCTTGATGGCCTGTCCACTTTTATGTGGTAGTACACATCTTGAAGATCTATCGAGCACATCCAATCATCTTTTTCCAAAAGCGGGAGGATAGACTGTGTTGTGACCATCCGGAATTTTTGTAGTCTTACAAACTTGTTCAATACACTGAGATCCAAAACTGGTCTCCAGTCCCCAGTTTTCTTTGGCACCAAAAATAGTCTCGAATAGAATCCAGATCTTATCTGGTCTGGAGGGACTATTTGGATGACTCTTTTTCTTAGCAGCTTTGCTATCTCTAATGCTGCTTCTTCCCTTTGACTGGGTGGAACGTCGGGTAAGTTTGTTGGGGGGACAGGACAAAGATCGAAGGGAATATGGTAACCTCTGGTTATTATCCTTTGTACCCAAGAGTCGGTGGTGATGGTTAGCCAGGCAGAAGGGTACAAGGAGAAATGACCCCCAACCACCTCCAGAGAAAAAGAGTTGGGCCGCTCTTCAGGAGCGCTGGTAGGATTGGCCAGGAAAAGAGTCCCTGGAACCCTGGTTACATGGACTGCCTATGCCCCAAAAAGGGCGTCTTCCCTGTGAGTTTCCCCCCTCTGCCTCTAGGGGAGAACTTGGCCTGTGTGTCGCAGAAAAGACCATGAGACTTTTTGTACCATATCTTCCCACTCTCCTAGTTTCTGGAGAAAGCACATTGAGGGGAAGTATAAAGGACACCCACAGCAGAAAGGGTCTTACTGTCCTGTTCACATCTGGCCAGTGTGCTTTTAACCTTGGGTCCAAACAATGAAGAGGCTTTGATGGGAGCATTGAGAAAGGAAGCCTTGAAGGGTTCCGTGAAATTACATAAGTGCATCCAGGCATGTCGTCTCAAAACAACGCCTGAACTCACCGCTCTATATGCTCCTTCTGATGCATGAGATAGGCGCATGGAGGAGTTTGATATCAATTTAATGGTAGCCAGCTGAGAGGCCACTTTGTCACAGACCTCATCAGACAAGGCACCAGCCAAAGTTTCAGAGAGCTCAGAAATTAAATCCCTTTGAAGCCTGGTAAAGTGTGCCATATAATTCAGAGACCTGATTGCAAAGGTTGCTGATGCAAAAGTACACGTTCCTATTCTGTCCAGAGCCTGGGACTCTTTGTTGGGTGGATGGACAGCCTGGCTTTCTTCTTCCGCCAGGTCCTACTTGGTTGCGGCCACCATCACCAGAGCATCTACAGGAAGACTTTTGGACCAATGGGGGTCAGTAGCAGGAGGGGACAAAATTTAATCTGGCCTCTGGGGAATGGCCTCAATGGTGTCAGGAGCCTTCCACGCATGCTGTACGATGAGCTGGACCAGTTTGTTGGCAGGTGGAGTAACCCAGGAGGTAAGGGGCACAAAAGGCCTGCAGGAACACAGACTCTTCAGAGGTCAGGTTAGAGGGCTGCCAGTCACCTCTCTGTTTAAGGATTTTGAGGATATCACCAAAGGATACCTCAGAGGGTGACCGAGGGGACCCTTCCCCATCATCAAAGTCTGTGTCTTCAGTAAGGGACTCCTCTGTGGAGTCCATGTGCTTCTTTTTGCACAAGCTTTTTCAATGAACTTCCTCAGAGGGAGAAGCTGGGGAAGACAATGCAAAAGGGAGTACATCCTGAGGCCCTTGCACTCTTTGTCTGCTAGGAGTGACTTGTGTACATTGCGGTCCAGGGGAGGGCAGGGAGATTGACAGCACAGTATCACCAGCAGACACCAAAGCCTTCTCCATTAGTTGGAAGGCCGGTCCTCCTGAAGAGGGGTGTGTGTCCAGGACAGGGGTCAGCCCTCCCCTATGTGGCTCAGCCTGCCAACTTGGACTCCCTATATGGCTGTGAAACACCAAATTACGTACGCCACAGCTGACATCCTGGGTCATAGCAAAACTCTCCTGCCACGATGGCAACTGCAGTTCCTTAGTGAAGTCCATAAAGGGAACCGTAGAGGGGGAAGACTGTGCTGTATCAAGGGGCTTCAAAGGCAAATGAAGGAGGAGAATAAGTAGGGGTCTTTGGCAAAGGGTGATCACCTCCCAAGGAAGGATAGGTCCTAGGGGATGTGATACCTCTGGCCAAAAGCACTTGATCCACAAGACGCAACACGTCATCTTCAGATAGGCTTCTAGTGGATTTCGCAGACAAGGCTGAGGGAGAGTCAGGTCTATCCAAAGATGGGACAAGCTCGGTACCCACCTCACCAGTCTGCAGTGAAAACAACGGGGCCATAAGGGACTAAACTACAGGTGACTGCACCAAGGAAATCATCAGTGCTGAAGTCATGGTCTGCACTGACAATAAGGTCGGTGCCAAAGTGGTTGTCGGCACCGAGGTTGGGACCGAAAAAATCGGTGTCAATAACTGAGTTGTCGGTTACAGGTAAGGTGTTGGAGCTGATGTGGTTACAGTCTGCACCGACTGGATAGTCTGTGCAGGTGGAGAAGTCTGAAACGAGGAGCCCCATGGTACTGATACGGTAAAGGGCATGCTAGTCGGTGCTAAAATCACAGATGGCGCTGATGGCCTTGGTGCCAAAGGTCTAGACACCGAAAGTGCTGGAGCCGAAAAAGTCATATCTGAAGTAGAAAGCTTAGCCTTTTTGGGTCTCGGTTGGTGGGAGTCCCCATCTGGGGAGGAAGGAAGAGACTTGGCCTTTGTATGTTCATCAGTCTTTTTCTTATGGAATCTTGGAGGGGTTGAAGCCTCCGACCCAGAAATAGCCTCTGAAAAAGGAGATTTAAGTAGCCCCTTCAATAACAATCTATTTTTCCTCTCAATCAACGTCCTGTTAGAGAAGTTCTTATAAATTCCACAGGGTGGGTCAACTGATAAATGAGGCACACCCAAGCAATAGACACACAGAGAATGTGCATCTGAAGTAGGTAATTTATGGCCACAGTCTGAACATCTCTTAAATCCTGGACTACCTTTTTTATCTGCCATGATAGGAAAGAAGGAAATCAGAAAGAATACCAGCAATGGTACAAGAAATACCCAAAGGTAAGGAGGAAAAGGGGTTTACCAACAATGGTAAAGAAGAAAATACCTTTGTGGTAAATAGGATAAAGGGGACTGGAAAATTTTAAGAAGGGATAGTCGCTAAATGCGATAAGGTAAGAGAAAACAATTTAGTAACTTTTCTGAGAGAAAAAAGTTGTTTTAGACTAGTATGACAACAAAATATTGTACTTAGCTCAAGAGAAGTAGCTTGACACGACCGAGTGGTGATGCGGCAAATGAAATCTGGGGTAACAGGGAGAGGGGAATTCTGGGTAAGAGTTTTAGCTCGAAAGTTTGTAGCTGACGCTAGCTTGGAAGATGGCCGGCTCGGTTCCGAGGTCAGAACCGATACCCATACGTAAGGAATGAACGAGGATTAACAATATCAGATATAGTGTTACAGATAGTAAATACAGTAACATATACAGAATATATACATAAAAGCAGGAATCTAGTTTGTTTGATAACAGTAATATATACAGAAAATATACATTAAAGCAGAATTCAATTAATTCAAACATAGAGGTATAAACAGAGATATATCAATCAGGTTCCCTATCAGAAGCCTGAAACACTATAAGCCTGAAAATCAAAATCCTGAAACCAAAAGCCTGAAAATTCAAAATCCCGAAAACCCAAAATCCTGAAACTCAAAATCCTGAAAACACAAATAATGCTAATATGTCACTATAAAGACACTAATATCTACCAACTGACCCTGACCCTAACCCTAACCCTAAGGTCCGTCACTATCGCACAATCACCTGACCCGCGCCCTAACCCTAACTCACTTAAACCACCCCTAACCCCAATAGTTGTCACTATTGCATGCATGCCTAACCTGCGCCCTAACCCTAACTCACTTAAACCGCCCCTAACCCTAACATAAAACCAACCGCACACTTACCTGAACCCAACGCATGACCTAACACCACAGGGCTAACAATAGCAAAGCCACAATGACGTCAGTATGTCCATTTTGTGTTTTCAGGATTTTGAGTTTCAGGATTTTGGGTTTTCGGGATTTTGAATTTTCAGGCTTTTGGTTTCAGGCTTTTGATTTTCAGGCTTATAGTGTTTCAGGCTTCTGATAGGGAACCATTAATCAAAGAGGCATCTGTCTCCATAGGAGTCCTAGGAAGAATCTTGCATCTTTCTGAACCACATCTTTCTGCCTCCTCTCTGGATGTTCTGGGAGAAGGTCTTTTTGGGGGGCAGAGAAATGGATTACCATGGCAGATGATGTCTTCCCATCCTGCTCATTCATAGAGAGAGTCTCCTTCACATTAGGGCCAAACATGGTGGATGCATCAAAATGGGCACTGATGAAAGAAATCTTGAAGGGCTCCACAAAGTCACAGAAGGGCATCCCCTTCTTAAAGCAACTCCTAAACCCGCAAGGTTTGAAGCTCTCTCTGAGGTGTGAAAAGTCAGTCTCAAGGAAACATTCAATAGGGACTGGAAGGTGGTCAGTTGTGGAGAAAATATCCTCTTGTTCTCAGCAGACATGGACCATGATAAGGTATTGAAAAATTCCTTGATCATTTCTCTGTGAAATCTCATAATGTGTGCTAAATAATTCAGTGACCTTAACACAAAGGTTACTGAAGCATAGACAAACTTTCCAACTCTGTCCAATGCCCTGGACTCTTGTAGGGGGATGGAGAGAAGAACTTTCTTCTAAGAGTTCTTTCTTTGTGGCTGTTGCAACTACCAAATAATCCACTGTGGGAACATTGCTGAAATGAGCCCTATCCTTTGGTGCAGTGAGGTATTTGTCTAGTCTTTTGGAAATAGGCTCCCTGACATCTGGATCCTTCCAAGCCCAGAGGGAGAATAGGTCTACCATCTTGTCTGCTGGAGAACTACCCAAGACATAGCTGAGCCAGATCCAAATGCATTAAGAAACACTGAATCCTCCTAGGAAGGTGGGTGGGGCAGAAGACCAACCAGCTTTCTGTCTCAAATGTATGAGTATTTCACCGAAAGAGACATCCTCAAGGGGTGATATGAGGGACCCTTTCCTTCATCAAAGTCAGTGCCTTCTGTTAAAGACTCTTGTGGGAAGTGTAAGTGCCTCCTTTTACATGTACGTTTTCAGGGGGCCTCTCCGGTGTGGGGTTCCAAGGAGGATTCAGATGTGCCAGCAGAGTCCTTGGACTGTCTCCCAGCTTAACCAGACCAGCTCTCCCAATGGGAAATGATTAAAATGTCCCAGTATCCACAGTAGACAGTTGGGGAGGGAGTGGCCCCGAGGGGAGCAAATATTTCTATTCCACAGAAGTGGAATACAATCTCTCTATTATCTCAAAAGCAAAAGCCATGGGGGAACCATGTCTTGGACTGACACCTGCACAGAACACAACCAGATCTTCCTGGGCTCCTACCTTGATACAGGGTTCAGAGCTAAGCTGTCTAGCACCGAGGTTCCAAGAGGAAGGGACAGCTCCAAAAACATCAGAGTTGAACCCAATCCTCCAGCTCCAGAGCCAAAGCTACAGCTCTGAAAACCTTCAGGGTCTGACAAAGTCAGAGCTTGCCAGGTCAGTGAAGGTATTGGAGCTGTCAAAGGCCAAGCCTTGGAATCTGAGACAGAGAAGCTCAGAAGACTCAGGTCCATAGGCTCCAAAACCAGTGTATGGATCAGAGTAGGAGTCAAAGGTTGTGGCTGTACTGGAGGTAGGCTCATGGATCTGATGGAAGACATAGAGTAACTCCAAACTGAACCAGGGTTCTGAGAAACTTTCTCACCATCCTGTCCACACCAGCTTTGTTAGGCTCCTAGATGACTTGAGGGATGATGAGGTTGAGGATGGACAAGATACCCTTCAAAGTGTGTCCAGCAGAAAGGGTGAGTGCATCCTTGAAGTCACTGGCTCTGGAGAACACTTTGATTTAGCCTGAGGGACTTTAGTTTGGCAAGGGTCAGATCCGGGGGTGTAGTTGGATCTGAAGATTTTGATTTTGTCAGGGTTGGGCTCAAAGAGGTTGCTGGATACAAAGTTTTGGAAATTTTCTTGGGCAGAACTGAGTCTGAAGAATGAGGAAGAGAGCGGTCTGAAGAAAGCTGCATCAACTCTTTACTTTTGTTAGCTGCAACTCCTGAAGTTTTTCTGGAAGAGGACAGAGCTCCAGAAGTAGAGAAAGAAGTAGAAGGAAGAAATCCTTTAAGAACTAACTTATTTTTACACTTTGTGGTTAAAGCCAGCACATATTTGACAGTCAGAGGACAAATGACCAGCACTAAGGCAGTAAATGCACTTAGAATGAGCATATGATTTTGGAATATTGTGCCCACGCAAGGAACATTTTTTGAATCCAGTCGGTTTATCTGACATAATGGCAGAAATAATATATCCTACTTGTTACCTCTTAATAACAATAAGATAGGTTAACATAAATAACAGTGGTAAGAAAAATACCAGAAAAGGTATGCAGAAGCTAAAGAAATACCAACAATGGCACTATAAAACTGTGAGTACATTTAAGTAAAAAGAAGGTGCCCATTGACTACAACTGAAAGGATAAGGCAATGACAGCAATTTAAATCTTCAAAAACATTTTTTTTTTTAATTTTAGAAGAAAAAATGGACAAAAATGAAAGGTGGAGAAAAATAAGTGAACAAAAGTAGCAAACGAGATCAGAGATAACTAAGGAGAAGAAAGGATTATGAGAAAGGGGTGGAGCTCAGGCTATGGAGTCTAAAGTCTAACGAAGTGACCAAAGCTGGATCTGAGGTCAGATCCGAGACCCATCAGTTGAGGAATGGACAAAAAAGATATATTAGTTATTTGGATGAAATTGCTTGCACTTCACATTAAATCCCTGTCTGGTCATACTAGAGAGCTGTAGCATTCATACTATCAGCTGTATACTGAGGCTGGTGTTAAACTATCTACTGATTTTACTGGCTATTTAATTATATTTATGATTTTGTGATTTTCAGATTAATTTTAGTCATCATCTTTATTCTTAAAAAACTGCTGCAACTGCCTATTCATTGTTAATGGCCTATTTTTTATGGAAGTATCAGTATTTATACCATTTTTCCAATGTACTTACCACTGGTATGTATGACAATAGTCCAGATACAGACTAGCCAAAGTACCTGATTACCATTAAAAAAAAATAAGTAATATTTTTAAAGACCTCTTGAAGTTAGTCTTATTTTCATTAGTTGCAGCTGTAAGCTACCAAAATAGCTTTTCTCGATCAACAGGCCCATTCATTCCCCAACACTAGAGGGAGATGAATGAGGGATTATCACTGAGGCAGTCATCAGGGTTGTTCAAATGTTTCTTTTTTTTTTAAGTCCTCATGCATGCTCTCTCATGTCTAAGGAGTTGGCATTCACTGAGCCTTTCTGATGCATGCCACACCTTCATTTAACATGATCAAATTAGCCCAGAACACCGTGACTCCCCCCACCCATGTAGACAAGCATCCTCATGTCATCTCTAGTCTCTACCAATGATTCTGCTGTGGAGAATGTGCACTTGAGCAGATGACCCTCCCCTCCTCTCTGAAGAGCAGTGATCAGCTTTACCGATGTTGTCAGAGCTTCATCCCTTTATGCCAATAGTGCTGATCCTTTAATTTTGTTTAACATTTTTATCTGGAAAAAAATAAAACTCTTTTTTTCCTGTTTTTTTTTTTTTTTTTTTTTTTTTTGTTCAGGTGAGTTGACAATTATATGTGTAAGATGATGAAAACAGTCCTAGTGGAGCCTACTATGGATTTAGAAGAGGTATCCAGCCTGTAATGCTTTGCAAAGATATGGAACTAAGACCAAATTGTTGCTTCTAGAATACCTCTAGAGTTCACTCCTTTCCAATACACCACTGAACAGTAAAAGGTACCTGTAGAATGCACCTTTACCTTGCCTGGATTTGCCTTGCCATGGTAGATGTAATGTAAAAACAATACCAGAGGACAAACAGTGAACAATGGTTTGCTTACAGACAGGTTGACCATTCTTTGCCCATGTGTAAAAAATAAAAAGCTTTTTAGGCTTCCTGAGGGTTTTATTGTCTCAGTGTTTGTTGTACCTGAGATGCTAATATACATCCAAGGAATGAATTATTATCTCTCCCTTATTCTTAGGTTCCAGGAAGAAACAAGGAGGTTAATAGACTGACTGAGAGTGAATTATAAGACCACTTTCAGCATGAAAGAGGGGTTAGTGCCTAACACAACCCAATCCTTTTGGAAAATTAAGTAAGGCTGTCCCACCATAAGAGCTTACAGCTCAAACACTTGCCTTGCAGATATACAGCAATAAGCAAAACAGATTTCCATATTAAAAACTTCAGGTAAGCCTGTGAAGCTAGTTCAAAAGGTGTAGCTGAGATTCCACAGAGGAGTAATTTGCTTGTGAGGGGGGTTTATATGCCATACTCCTTTCATGAACTGTTTTACCAAAACAGAAGAAGAAAGAGGAGGATCCATTTGAAGACAAGTAGAGATGGCCACTAAATGTACCTTAAGGATGCATAGGATAAGCCATCCTGAACTGCTTCACATAATTATTTCAAGCCAAGAAGGATGTTAACCTCAAGGGATGCTCTATTTCCATTTAGACACCACTTGGAAAACCTCATCCACTTGTAAGCATAAGACTTCCTAGAGGCAGGTTTTCTGGTCACCTTTAGCACCTGCTGCACATCCTCATGAAACAAGTACCTAAAAGGAGTAAAGATTCAATCATCCAGCCTGTCAGTTGTAGTTGCTCAAAACCGGGGTACACAAGTCACCCTTGAGCCTGTGTGTGCAAATCTAGAGCATGAGGAAGTCTGTGGTAATTGCCCTTGGCCAACAGAAGGGAGAATCAGGATTGCCTGGGCCAATAACAGGTCACCACAATGATTTTTGGAATTTCTTTCTGAACCTTCAGAATTACCTTGTGAATAAGTGAAAAGGGTGGAAACGTATACAGAAATATTTCTGTGCAAGGGAATGGCTGCTAGGATGTCTGGAACAAAACTTTTCCAGTTGTCTGTTTTGAAAGGAGTTGAACATATATATTCGATACATTCCCCACATCTGGACTAGATCCTGGAACTCCACTGCCTTGATCTGCATTTGTGTGGGTGTGCCCAAGATCTTCTTAGTCTGTCCGCCATGATATTTTGCTCTGACAGGTTGTCCGTTGCCTGAAGAGTCAGAAAATGTATTAAAGCCAGCTCCCTAGCTATCACTGCCAACTGGCAAAGGGAGTATGACCTTGTAATCCTTGTTTGTTGAAGTGTTGTCCATAACCGCAAGAAGATGACCAGGAGTCCATAGGTGGTGATGGACTTTAAAGTTGTGGATCAGCATCAACATTTATTTCCTTGATACTGATGTGCTTCTGTCCCTCCTTGGGTGCCCAGGTAGCCTGCATTTGCAAGCCCATTGACTAAATCCTCCAAGAAAAGTCAGATGAATCTGTCTGGAAAAAATTGTACCAGAACAGGAAGGAAGTCACAGATTGACACTCAAATGGAGTCTCCACCTCTGTAACTTTCATCTGATGATGTTAGTGGCAGGTCCAACAATTTCAGACATACCAGTGAATTTTCCTCATGTGGAGACAAGCAAGTGGTATCAAGAGAATCATGGATGCCATCAGACTTGAATTTTTAGGAATTCTCTTGCCGAGATGATGTTCCTCTTGAAGAATTCCTGAAACATCATCTGGTAAGAGAGGACCTTGTCTAAAGGAAGAAAGGCCATTCTTTTGTAGGTGTCCATAATGCATGCCAGATAGACAAGTTCTTGCAAGAGTGTTAATCATGACTTACGAAGGTTCAATTTGAACCCTAGCTGGGAAAGTAAGGCTGAGACTTTCTCTAATTATTCCAAACACCAGGATGCAGATCAGCAAGTCATCCAAGTAAGGAAAGCTGTGAATGCCAAGAGTCCAACAGTTGGCCACTAAGAGCAAGGCATTCAGTAAACACTTGAAGAGCAGTGAATATCCCAAAGGACAATGCAGACAACTGATTGCACAAATCAGACACAACAAATCACAAATATCTCCTGAAGTGATGAGCAATAGGGATATGGTGATACTCATCCTTTCTAGTCCAAGGTCACCATGAAGCAGTAGAATAGCTAAAGAGGAAGCACTGTCTGCAGGGTGAGTATCTTCAACTTGGGGACCTTGATAAAGGTATTTAGAAAGGATAGGCCAAATAACAGTCTCCACGTCAGCTCTTTTTTGGGAACCAGGAAAATTCTGGAGTAGAAACCTTTCATTCTCTCTGAAGGAGGTACTGGTTCTATGACCCCTGAGTCCAGCATTTTCTGGAGTATAAGACAGAATAACAAAATCTCATCTAGCGGGTGAGGGGAAACTCCCCTTGAACAGAGGAAAATGTTCCTCCCACTGCTTCTTGTAACTTCTGCCAACAATGTTGACCACCCATTTGTCAGAAAATACTGAGGGCCAAGCAACCTTGTTGGCAGCTAACTTTTGAGATGGGGCACCTTGAAGGGGACTTGAGTAAGATGGGTGCCATGCCTTGGAATGGTCATAGGTTGGAAGAGATGCTATCCTTTTTTTGAGAAAGGACCCCCTATTGTTAGGTATGGCAGAGTTCTCATCCTGCCATTTTTTTTTTGGTGCCTTGGTTTTTGTTCAGCTAAGATTTCTGTTTTGTTGATCCACTGAAAATTATCTTTCTTAATGGAGGAAAACTTATTAGTATGGAACTTTTTTGAAATCCCTTGCATTAGTTTCCTACTCTCATCCTCTTATTTAAGGATCTGTTTAGCTGCTTTACCAAATACACAATCAGAATCAAGTGGTATATTCATAATCTAATTTTTTAACTCATCAGAAAAGTTTTGACTGTACAACCAATCATACCTCCTTATTATTACGGATGTCACTGCATTTCTAGAAGCAGTACAGGCTCCTTTCAAAGAACTCTTTAAAGTATGTCTAGACACTTGAGAAACATTGGAAACAACATCTTTGGCACAGACTGTTTTCTCAGCAGGTAGCGAACTAATCTAAACTATGCATACACCTCAACACAAGCCTCCACATAAAAACACTGGTACCTAAACACTTTAAATGTTAGTGTGCTGGACTGCACCATCTTCTTTCCTTGAGATTCTAGCCATTTGCCTACCTTATAGAAAGCGGCTAGTTTGGTGAAGACATAGTCTTTTTATTGGAAGAGGTCACTTGAGTCCACAGACAAGGGGGTTTGGAGGTCAGGCATGGTCAAGTACATCCTGAATTTCTTAATTACTTTCTTAAGCAGAAAGTTGTTAAGTGTAGGTGAGCTACAAGCTTTCTTAAAACTATTCTTCTACCCTGGAATCAATGGAGAGATGGTCACCATGTCCAAGGCCACATCTTCCAAAATATAATATACACTGCTGATCTCTGGAACAACTAATAATTGCTTCCAAATCTAACCTGCATTTGAAAAAAGAAAACATCTATTTGGATTTCTGAACCTGTCCATTTTTAGAAGATGCTGACTGATCAGAATCTAGCACTTCCAAGACCTCAGATTCCATATTCTCTTTAATATCAGAATCCTTGGGTGACTGAACCAGGGAGGGAGTGCTAGCTTTATTCATAACCTGAGTCTGCACCCAGTGATGCACTGCCTGAACAAAAAATCTAGCCATAATCCCCATTTTAGGTGGAAACACAATCAGAGACTGTTGTCTTGCAATGTGGTGAATTTTCTGTCCCTTTTTTGCATACACTACACTAGTGGGAGAATACCTGGGGAAAGATGTATCAGCACTAGCAACAGATTCTGCACCCCTGACTTCCCCAGCACTTAAAGAGTTTCATTCTCCAGTACCTGAACCAGGCAATGCTACAGCCCCGGAGTATGTGTGTGACAGTGACTCTCTTTTCATGTGCAGTTGTTGTACAAACATCACACCAGGGGACCTAGAGGCAAAAGTAGGCCAGTGATCTGATAGCCTGCTGCAGGATACTGCAGAGTTACAAGCCATAGGCTAAGGAATATTTCTCAATTTATTTCTATGTTGTTAGCTGCACAAGGGGTAGATGGGGGTAGGGGGCAATGTCTGAGGCCATCATGTCAGAAGAAAAAAAAAGAACTAACTAGATCAATACCAAATACTGGCTACACGGTTAGTCCAGTAAACATGGGAAAATCCCTCTAGTCTCCCTCTAAAAAGCAATCTGGAGTCTATTTCTGTATGGTTACTACTCTGAGCACTGTACCATATAAACTGACAGTAGTTTTAATAACAGTTCAAAGCACAAAATGTCAGAGAAGTGCCTTAATTTTAATAAAAAAGGCTTGTTTCTGCTCCAAGTGATTAAAAACAACATAAAACAGCCTTAGACAAGGAACAAAGTATAAACTTATGAACAATTTCTGTCAGACATGTTTAAAATACAAAATGGCACCAAAAATCACCATCTAAATTTTAAAAAATCATTTAAAATACTGTTAAACCCACTGAATCATTTCAAATAATCATAGTCCAAAGAAAACAAATCTCCAAAACAGCAAGTTTTCTTTTCAGAACTTTGAAATTAAGATTTTAATTAATGGAAATAACAGAAGTGATTAACGTGTGGCTCTAGAAAAATGAGGCAATGAGAAGAACTGCACTAAAATGGCCATAGTACAGAAAGTCAGTTAAACATTCAGCAATAGCCATACAAAACAATACAGGATTAAAAACCCACAGAAATGAAAAATTTGCTTGAAATAAACATTGTAAATTTTATAGTGCAGATAGAGTAAAACTCCAAGCCATAGCTCTCAACCTCCCATCTCCAAAATGAGGAACACTGGCCATCATAATGTGGAACAAATGGGCAAAATGTGGAACACTTACTAATGGCTTACTAACAAACTTCAAATAGGAAGGTCATAGGATAGTTAAAATATGTTGAGTTTACTTATAAAAAGATCTTTTAATGATTTTACATGATTCCTTTCTATTTACAATGGATATCAATAAAAAAAAATCCTATCACTGAATGTGTGACAGACCCTTTCAATGTGGAACTTTGAGGAACATGAACTTTTTAAGACCCCAAATAAGGTGCGTTCCTCATAATGAGGTACACTTGGGAGGTATGCTCCAAGCATATGTAATTTCCCAATCAGAAAAAAAAACAAGAAACGCAGCAGAATGCACTAGTAAAGCACTGATAGAAATTTCTTATCTGAGATCAGCAGCTGAAGAGATTCAGAGTAAAGAGTAGTCTTTCAAGTGATCCTTTCCTTACAATGGCACTAGAAAACTCAAAGGGTCCTGTCTCTGGGTTTGAAAGGCAATCCCTGTACTGTCAGGTGATTCTTCCATCACATTCACAAACAGGCAGTAAAGGAGCTCTGAGCATTGGTGGGCACAATAGCAAGGGCAGCAGAGCACTTCTACCTGAATGCCAGTAATTGTTTATTGAACATCTGTAATTAAAATAACAAAGGCAATTTCTACTTCTACAGATTTAAGGACACTAAATGAGTTAGATAAGCAGCTCTATTTAAAACAAAAACAATGGTGAATTGTACAAATCAATAAAGCAAACATGAAATACAAAACAGTAAGCGAACAAAAAGGCTGTAATAAAAGCTTCAAACTTAAATTGAAATTCAATAAAAGTGGGGGTTATTTTAATTCAATGAAAGAGTCTGTGTGTCAGTTGTAAAAGTCAACAAACTATCAAAGTGAAAGTAACAGAAAATTAAATACTAAAACAATAACTGGGATTCAGAGTTGAATAGTGTGTCTGTGCAGCACTAATTCCAAAATATCTCAATACATAGCATGTTCAAAAGCCAAGCGTAAATGTAGCAGACAAGTGATAGTGCTGTCTGGAGAAGGAAGGGGGCACAAACAGAGGATATGCAGCAGTAACTTGCATAGCAGCACTGTACTGGCACATGAGATAAGCTATGTTACTACAGCTCACATGGCTGACATGGATGACAAAGTCATTTCACTGTATATGAAACAATGCAAGTGGTGATATGGTGTATCATGAGAAATGGCAAGAGATGCCAGCATAACACACCACAGTTGCCAGCTGGAACACCAATGCAGACATGTACATAATAATTACTTATTTATTTGTTTGTTTGTCTTTGCTTTCTAAGATATCCCAACTGGGAAAGCCCATTTTCACTGGAGGCCCATGGAGAAAATCAGAACTATTTATATAATTGTATTTACATTATTTAATTATTATACAATTACAGTCTCAGAGATAAAGTCATTGTATAACAGTACTGGAAGAAGTACTGTTTACAATGATAGGAAAGAAAAGGAATGTGTACACAGAAAGTAAGAAAAACAGAACAGCAAGGGGGTGGGGTATCACAAGGGTAATGAACATGGAATTGAATATAGAAGGGAGATTTTTTTTGAGGTGATAGAGAAACCTTTTGCAAAATCAAAATGGAAGCATAGTAAGGGAGCATATCAAGGGATGCCTTTGAATGGGATACAAGAGAACAGTAAGTAGTGGGTGCAGACAGAGAAACATGGAACACAGACACACAGAAGCAGAAAGACATGGGTGGTGTAGATACAAAAGGGTGGAGACTAAATGGACACATACAGATAAAGACCAGACAACAGGTGATGAGGAGGTCTGGAAAAAGAGCAAGGTGTGGCTAAAGACATAGACAGAAGGAGTGACACCAGGGAGATGGCTGCTATCATGGTTGGCTATCTGATGTGTCCAGAGGCAAAATAACCATGCATTCCATACCTGAGTTACCAATGTCATTGATCAGTTGGTACCCATGAGGCCTGATGGCAATACTCATAAGTGCCCAGTTGTCTGCAAAGGTCATCAGCCACCAACCTCTGCACCTGTCTTTGGGCAGAGCAGGTGACTCACTCTCTGCTTTGAGTAGAAGAGCCTTCATCCATATCTTCAGTTACGGATGC